>NW_025919139.1:388620-447804 GCF_907164915.1 Impatiens glandulifera
AGACTGAACACTTACATATTCATGCAAATCTGAGGAAAGACTGTAGGCTACAGAAGACAGTACTACCGGATCTTTCCACTTCGGGATAAGACAGAAAGGAAATCTTCCAAGTATAGACAACTGTCCAACAGACAGTGCCTACATCAAGTAAAAGACAAACCCGGCAGGTTTGTCTTACACACCGGAAGAACAGACCGACAGGTCTGAGACAGAATACCAGGTCTGAGGTTGACCATCAGGTCTGAGGAAACGACCGCAGGTCTGAACCTCTGAAACACTGAATCACTGCACCTCTGCTCAGCCAATCAGATTCAAGGAAGTGAAATATGACCGTTGGCATATTTCACCTATAAAAGGAGGCAGTTGCAGAAGAGTAAATGTGGGACATACATTGGGATAACGAGCGCTAAGAGCATTTACTACAAGTGATAAGAGTGTGCTGCTTTAGAAAGCCTAAGTGTTGAAAGTTAAAGTGTGTTTTACAATTTCGGTGAAAACTGTAAGAGTGTTATCGAGCAGGAAATAAGTCTCGATCGGTTTGTACTTGTATTCCTTAGTGAATATCCTTCTCGCGGTTTCGAGAGGAAGGGGTGACGTAGGAGTTTTATCTCCGAACATCCATAAAAACTGTCGTGTTATTTACTGTCTGCCGGTTCCATTACTTAACCAATCTATACCACTATAGCCGACTTAATCCTATCCAAGCCGAAATTCCAGGTTACCAAAGCCGACCCATCAAATTTCAAACATCCATTATACAATACCGTTTCTGCCTATTATACAAGCGTGCCGCTTCAACCTGAAAGCAAACCTCTTCCGCGCTTGAACCTAGTTCAAGGGTTTGTGACAGGTTGTGTAGTATTGAAACCCCGGTGTTAATCTCTAACCGGATTAACCACCACCCTTCGAGTGTAAACCGCTAACCGGTCCAACCCCCGGTTCTCTAGCGGCGATCTAGATCCTAACAATTGGTATCAGAGCAGTTAGTTTCAATACTCAAGCAAGCATGTACCAGGATAGACCTCCAATGCTAGAAGGTGATGACTTTGCCAATTGGAAGGCACGCATGCACCTGCACTTAGTCACTTTGGATGATGAAATGGAGTCCATTCTGACCGAAGGACCAATATTCATTGATAAAGACAGAAAGGAATGGACGGCTGAAGATAAGAGAAGAAACAACCTGGATAATCATGCTAGAAACCGGATCTCTAACAGTGTGGACAGAAACACATACTGCAAGATCAGAGACTGTCAAACCGCGAAGGAGACATGGAACACGGTTATCCAGATCTTTGAAGGAAATGAAAGAACAAGGGAGAACAAAATAATGGTGGCCACACAGAAGTTTGAAAGCATCAAAATGAAACCAGGAGAAACTATGAAGGAATACAGTGACCGGTTCACTGGTGTGTTAGATGAACTAGCAACTCTGGGCAAGAAGTATGAGAACAAAGAGGTAGTTATGAAGGCTTTGAGATCTCTTCCAAGTGCTTGGGACATAAAGACAATGGTAATGAGGGAATCAAAGAGCCTACGTAAGATGAAACTATACGATGTATTCGAAGATCTGAAGGCATACGAGTTCGAAATGAGATCTAGAACCGAAGAGGAAGTCTCGGCTTCAACATCAACCAGAGCACTAATCACATCTACAGAACCGGCTGCACCTGCCCCTGCATCTGCACCGATACCGGCTCCTGCACCCGTACCGATCAGAACCGCCGAACAGTTCACTGAGGATGCCATGGCAATGCTTGCACAGAAGTTTGGGAGGTTCATGAAAAGAAGCCAACCGACGAACAATTACTATGGTGATAAATCCAATGTAAGATGTTATAACTGTAACTGTTTGGGACATTTTAAGTGGGAATGCAGGAAACCAAGAAGGGATACCCAGAAACCGGACTATCAAAATGACCGAAACAATTATCAACAAACCGGTGAAGGAAGTGAGGTACCGAAAGCACTGATAGCCGACGATGGAGGAAGTCTATGGGCTCACAGTGACAGTGATGATGAACTCACGTGTCTCATGGCAAATGAAGAACAGGTATTTGACTCTCCTTGTGAAGAATTTACTAAAGATGAATTATACAATGCATTGAATGACATGGTAGAAGAATATAAGAACCTACTAACCATGCTACCTAAGCACCTCAACATTAGAACCGATCCCATAGTACCCATTCCGACAGAACCAGAGGTACTCATCATAACTAAACCGGAAGTCATACAACCCGATGATATCCACACTTTAGAAACCGAATTAGATCCTAAGACCGAACAATCTAGTGAACCGACTAGAGAACTAACCGAGGAAGAAAATGCCCGACTTCAATATAAGATGGCCGCGTATAAGAGATCTAGTGATATAGTAAAGAACATGAATAGACACTACAGACATCCTCGTTGCAAGTTTGGCCTAGGATACGAAAATAGCTCCAAAGATCGAAAACCCATAGAGAAAGCAAGGCTTACAAGAGGAAACTTTCCCTTTATAAAATTTCTTAAGAGCTCCTGGACCGCTGAAGAAGAGGAGACCGCATACTATAGGGAAGAAAAGCTAAAATACGACTATGTTGGTCCAACCGAATCATGGCTTGACCCTGTGAAAAGAAAAGCCGAAATCCTCAGACATAAGAAAGCCTTTCCTGAACCGTGTAGGTCAAACCATAGATCACCGAATCAAAGACCATCACCCTTTAAGACCTCTGTAGGAAAACCTAGATACACGAAACCGAGTGCCAAAAGGACAGTTAAAACACTAGCAAAGAAAACCGTCCGATTTATCAAGGTTTGGATACCTAAGGGACTAATCGCATGTGGACCCAAGTAAATGTGGGTACCAAATAGTTGTAAATATATACATTTTGCAGGATCCAAAGAAACGGCTAGGAAACTCTGAATGGTTCTTGGACAGCGGCTGTTCCAGGAACATGACCGGAAACAGCAATTTGCTAACCGACATCAGAACAGTAACTAGTGCTTTAATCACTTTTGGTGACAACTCAAAAGGTAAAACTGTGGGCAAGGGTAAGATTGTCCATGGTAACCTAACTATTGATAATGTACTTCTAGTTGAAAATCTACGTTTTAATCTGCTTAGCATTAGTCAGATGTGTGATGCTGGATACACGGTAGAATTTCTTAAACATGCATGCTTAGTTAAGAACTCTCAAGGTATCGTACTACTGACCGGAAATAGGATAGGTAACATTTACAAGGTAGACTGGAAAACTAGAGTAGAATATCCTATATGCATGATAGCTAAGACTGATCAAACCTGGCTATGGCACAAGAGACTAAACCATCTAAACATGAAAACCTTAAACTACATTCGTGGTAAAAAGTTAGTTGAAGGTATTCCTGACATAGTATTTAACCAGGATAAGGTTTGCTCAGCATGTCAAATGGGTAAACAGACTAGGTCATCTTTTAAGAGTAAAGGAAATATCCAATCTAGCCGATGTTTAGACCTTCTTCACATGGATTTATTTGGACCAATTCAGGTTGTTAGCCTAGGAGGTATGCTTTACACCATGGTAGTTATTGATGATTACTCTAGATTTACATGGGTAATATTTCTACCATCCAAACGTGAAACCGTATCAAACCTGATTACACTTCTTAAGCGCCTGCAAAATGAAAAATCAACTCGCATTAATAGCATTCGAAGTGATCGAGGTACCGAATTTACCAATAGTACATTAACTGCATATCTTGACAAATCCGGCATTAGACACGAGTTGTCTAGTGCTAGGACTCCTCAACAAAATGGCCTGGCCGAGAGAAGAAACCGGACTCTCAAGGAAGCCGCACGGTCCATGATAGCCGATTCCGGCATTGCTCAGAAATTTTGGGCTGAGGCTATCAACACTGCATGCTATACACAAAACCGGTCTTTAATAAACAAATTTCACAACAAAACACCATATGAGGTTTACTTTAACAGAGTTCCCAAACTCAAGTACCTCAGGATTTTCGGTTGTAAGTGCTATATACACATAAATGGTAAGACCCAACTCACTGTATTTGATGCAAAAACCGATACCGGCATCATGCTAGGATACTCAGCAGTAAGTAAAGCATATAGAGTATATAATAATAGAACTGCAACCATGGAGGAAACAATTCACGTTGTTTTCGATGAATCGGTTGAAAGCAATACTGCTTCATGCTTTGATCTACACAACAGATTGGAAAATAACAATATTCATTCTGATAGTGAAGATGAGACTCCGGTCTTCAGGCGATTTGTCCATGACCAAATGGGTAACATTGAAACCCAGCCGGATCAAGCTGTTCCACAACAGGAAGCTGACACTTCGGTCCAATCCGAGGGAGTCGGTCGGTCTGACAATCATGTTTAGCCTACCGACATGTCTAGCCTTGATCAAATTAACGGTAATCTGGTAGACACTCCTGAACTAAATCTCAGAAGAAATAGTAAACATCCTCCTGAGCAAATTATAGGTGACCCTTCAGAACCTATTCGAACTAGGGGTCAACTTCTGGAAGGATACTTTAATTCCGCTTTCATATCCCAGATTGAACCGAAAAGAATAGATGAAGCATTGTCAGATCCGGATTGGATCTTGGGAATGCAAGAAGAGCTAAACCAGTTCGAGAGTAGTAAAGTCTGGTACCTAGTCCCTAGACCGAAAGATCAATCGGTCATAGGAACAAGATGGGTATTTAGAAACAAACTCAATGAGGACGGTTTGGTCACGAGGAACAAAGCCAGATTAGTGGCGCAAGGTTACAAACAGGAAGAAGGCATTGATTTTGAAGAGTCATTTGCTCCTATAGCCAGGATTGAAGCTATTAGAATTTTTCTTGCATTTGCTGCTTTCAAAAACTTTAAGGTTTTTCAAATGGATGTTAAAAGTGCATTTCTGAACAGTGACCTACGTGAAGAGGTGTATGTTGAACAACCACCCAGTTTCAAAAATGCTGCATTTCCAAACCATGTATACCGGCTAAATAAAGCTTTATACGGTCTAAAGCAAGCACCTAGAGCCTGGTATGATACACTAACCGCATTTCTATTACAACATGACTTCACCATCGGTTCGGTGGATAAAACATTGTTTAAATTTGAAAAGAAGGAACATATCCTACTTGTTCAAATCTACGTAGATGATATCATTTTTGGCTCAACCGATCCTAAGCTATGTGATAAATTTTCAAAAATGATGACTGACAAGTTTGAAATGAGTATGATGGGAGAATTAAGTTTCTTCCTAGGCCTTCAGGTTAAACAACTCAAGGAAGGAACCTTCATAAGCCAACCTAAGTACACCAAGGAGCTACTAAAGAAGTTCGGAATGGACACATGCTCCTCAGCGGCTACTCCAATGAGCTCATCAATTAAATTGGACAGGGATGATGAGGGCCAATCGGTAGACCATATTGCATACCGGGGCATGATCGGATCCCTCCTATACTTGACAGCGAGTAGACCGGACATCCTGTTCGCAGTTGGTGTTTGTGAGAGATTCCAAGCAAATCCAAAACAATCTCACTACACAGCCGCAAAGAGGATACTGAAGTATCTAAAGGGCACACCTGACGTCGGTCTATGGTACCCAAAGGACTCGTCCTTTAATCTAACGAGTTACTCAGACGCAGATTATGCAGGGTGTAAGATTGACAGAAAGAGTACCAGCGGAACATGTCAGTTCCTTGGTGACCGGCTTGTTTCATGGCATAGCAAGAAGCAGACATCGGTGGCCACATCCACTGCAGAAGCTGAATACTTGGCGGCCGGAAGTTGCTGCTCTCAACTCCTCTGGATTCAACAACAACTGAAGGACTTCGGTGTCATAGCCGAAGAGTCCCCGATCTTCTGTGACAACACGAGTGCCATAGCGATAACTTACAATCCGGTTCTCCACTCCAGAACCAAGCATATCGACATAAGGCATCACTTTATCCGGGAACATGTCACACTGAAGCATATCCGGCTGGAATACGTATCGACCGATCAACAAGTAGCCGATATCTTCACAAAGCCTCTACAGGAAGCTAAGTTCTCTCAATTCAGACTTACTCTCGGCTTAACCGATATTAGCCAGATCCTTCCTAAGGATGCTTAAAGGGAAATCGGTTCGGACAGATAAAACCGATAGTTCCTCCTAAGACTGTTGAACTTTGAATTTTCAAGATACCTATAGAAGAACCGCCCAGTTCATCAGATAGAGTAAACCGACCGGCTACTTGGTGGATGCACCAAATAACCGCATCGGGATGAACAACTGATGACTGACCGGTTCGGAAGCAGGTCATCTTAGATTATTTGAAATTCAAACAGAAGTGGAATAATTATCAGTGTTTATAGATGTTTGTTCTGACATATTGCCTTTTCAGAGTAAAATGGTCACACCTAAAAAAACGTGAAGATCTTTTGATATCTCTCACAGTCCAGGTCTATGACCAACATCTTAGACTGCAAACATACCTATTTCATGCAATATCTCTTATCCTGCAGTTAATACATATCATCTCATTTAATACCTGGACAATAGGATAGTTCCTAAACTAGTATTTAAGTGAAGTAAACATTCACCACAACACTCACAAGACAAAAGAACATCCTCTCACTAAGGCAAAAATGTCTCAGTTTCCCAACATTCTTCAGGTTGATTTTCAATCCTGCTCAACCACAGATCAATATGAGATATATAAAATGATCAAATCTCTAGAGGAAACCGGCCTTCAGTGTTTCCTAGACGACAAACATACCATCTATCCGGAATCCGTTTTGGAATTCTTCTACCACGCAAAGGTGTTTAGGGGCACCCCCCACTTTGAAACCCACATTCAATCCAAAGTGGGAGGCATTGTCTTTGATTTCACCGAACGGGACTTTGCGCGGTGTCTTAGCCTGCCAAGGCACGGGATAACAGATCTAGACATTCCGGCAGATGTAAAGGCCGAGGTCTCCGTCGCCTTTTCCCGGTCTGACGAACCAGTTGAAGATCACGGAGCAAAATCGCGTCTGAGAGTTGAATATCAGCTTCTAAATGATGTGATCGGTAAGAGCATCTTTGGAAGGGATGTCACAAATACCTACAGTGTCTCGAACTTCAACATGATGGCGGCTATAATCACCGGCACACCGGTAAACTGGTCTAGGGTGCTTTTTGACACCCTTATCTGGATGGTCGGTATACGATCAGTCGGTTTCATCCCCCAACTAAGCTGTCTCCTTGTGGAGCTTGGAGTCCCAACCTGTCCCGGCGAAGGTTTGAACCAAGCTCAGGTGCTAACTAAAGAAGTAACCGACCCATTTTATAGGCGGTTAGAGAGAGCTTGGAGGAGAAGAAACCGCCACAACGGTGACGTCGACTCCTATGCACCCTGAGACACTCCTTCCTGCACCCGGTCGTTTTGCTTCATGCACCGGGTGCATCTTTATCCAACTCATGTTTGATCATTTCGGCTTCATCCGTGTTCCTTTCGGTTTCATTTACGTCTCTTTTGATGTCATGTTTCCCCTCATTATTATTCATGACATTTCAGCATTGTTCTATGTTATTTTCGGTCTTATCTAATTAATCTCGGTTACGTTCAAGTGCATTTAATGAGATAATCCCTAATTAATGAGATAACTCCCAACCACCTGCACATTTAATATCCAACTAACCTGGTTACTTCCCAACTAACACCTACCTCGGGCTTCGCAATCTGCCGCTTCCCCATGCGCCTTGAAAAGGTAAAGATTCTTTTCCTTAATAAAACAAAACTAACAATCAATGCTTAGATTTTTCCCTCCAAAACCGACCCTATATAAGGAGCTATTCTCTACTCAATTTACCACATCCAACAGCATTAGAACACTTCTGAAATCCTTTGAATCCCATCTCTTTCAATACCGAAATCATGCCGAGCCGAACTCTGGGTAACTTCCTAAGCATTGATTTCAACTCCTGCATGGGAGAGAGGGACGAAAATCCTGATCAGAAGCTCATGTTTCACTCTCTCACTGAGACCGGTCTTTAACCTTTCCTTGAAGAGGCCGGTCCAATACTTCTAGAGGATGTCAAGGCCTTCTTTCGAAGCGCCTGCATCAGGGGAAAATACATCGTCTCTACCGTCAGAGACCATACATTCTAGATCGATGAGGTTGAATTTGCCTCCATATTCGGTCTACCCACTGAAGGATTCTCTGACTTCCCAACTATACAGGACCTTGCGGGATTTGAAACCGCCCAATATCTATCGACCACCTCCTCTCCGGTGGAACACTATGGGCCAAAAACCCAACTTGCTGGTCACGGACAACTACTCCTTGAAATCGTGACTCGTTCGATTCTGTGTCAATCGCCGAATCAACGGTATTCTAGGAATACCTACAACCTTATGACCCACATCCTTTGCGAATCGGTCGTCAACTGGTCAACGGTCATATTCGAGAACCTCAAAAATATGGTGCTGACCAAGAGAGGTCTCGGTTATGCACCACATATCAGCAAGCTGATTCTTGGGTACCGACCAGAGTTCGGACCGGGCACACCGGCCTCATCCACGAACATCCTCGACAAGGATTCGGCAATGGACCGAATTTCTAGAATGTCTTTTCAATAGGCTGTATTTTCATTATCTATGTATGCCTATCTTAATACCGAATTTCATGTCGGTTTTCTTTATGCACTACTTCTTGAATTCAATCTCAGTTTAAATGACCATGTCTTCTTAATTCTTTGAACATTTATCTAAGTAACCGGTTAACATCTTCAAACTATAACCGCGTTCTTATCCGGTCATATAACATTGCTTAAAATAAATTGTAAACACTCTGATCACTCAAAATAACCGGTTAGACTTAGAAACCGTATCATCAATCGGTTTCAAGAAGAAGAGTGCGTCATCAATGACATAAGCAAAGGCTCTTGGAGGGAAATTTCCCGCCCAAAACTGCCGCCCTTCTTTTGGTTTCCCGCCCATGGTTTGGCGCCCACGGTCTGGCGCTCATTTCAATTCGGAGGGAAAATTCCCGCCCATTATTGATGGGACGGTTGGGCTTCCAAACCGCATCTATAAAAGGGACTTTCGGTCATTTTATTTCATTCTCACGCGAATCTGCTTTCTCTCTCTAAGCTCTCTCACTCTCTAAAGCGGTTATCTCTCACATTCTCAAACTCTCTAACATGGGGCGTGATTCGGCTTTGTTCAGACTCCTATCTTAGGTGGATTTCGAGGAAATCCAGTTGAATGGTACGCCCGAGGCGAAGGAAGTTACTGACCGGGTAATCAAAACCGGTCTGGAATATTTCCTTGGCGGTCCTCATATTATCTACAAAGATGCGGTCGAAGAATTCTTCAAAACCGCAACCATCTCCGACAACAAAATCACCGCGACTGTATGCGGTTCCGAAATAGAGCTCACTGAGGCATTGGTGGCAGAGAGCCTGCGTCTTCCGACAACCGGCCAGGATGCAACGGCAGAAATAAAGCAGGACACCTTTGAGGCGGCTTGCAAGATTCTATCGGCAACTAAAGAGCCTATCAAAGCATCCGGCAGCAAACAAATGTTGAAGCCGGAGTATATCCCAGTATGTGACATCTTCGCAAGGGCGATTCTGGCGAGGGGAGGAGATTTCAGCAACCTCACAAAAGACAAAATCAAGATGCTGATCGGTCTGTTGGAAGGACGAAAGGTTAAATGGGCAAAGGCGGTGTTCAGAAACCTAATGGATATGGTGAAACCGGATTCAAACCGGTCGTGGGGATACGCCGTTCCTCTCGGTAAGATCTTCCTTCACCTAAATCTCGACATCGGTCCCGGCGTTGCTGTCGCAGAACGATGCCTCATCAGATCAAGGCAATTCCTAGAAAGGACGCAGCCGGCCCCCGGTTCCACAGGTGGCCGAAAGAAGAAAACCGCCAAGAAAGCTGCCCCAGCCAAAGCAAAGGCTGAAAGCAAAGGAAAAGAGCAGGTAATTTTCTCAGAACCACCGCAGCACATAGAGGATGAGGAGTGGGCCTCTAAGCAAACCGACACGGAGAAGACCGAGGATGATAGAACGGTCAATGAAGACGATCATTCGGTCCAGAATCCCAATGATGCCGGACCGAACACCAACCCTGAGACCACCGAGGGTGGAAAAGAGGGTGGAGAAGAGGTTGATAAAGAAGCCGATGATGAAGGCGGCGACATAGAGAGGGAGGAGGCCGAAGAAGCAGAGGCCGATAGGATATCTCGGAAACTCCTTCAAGGCGTCAGAAGAAGAGCCGAGTCGGTTGAAGAACTATACCTGGAGTGGCACGAGCACCGGTTTGGTACACCGTATAGAGAAATCCTACCGGGCCACACAGACGAGCAATGCATCCGCAGACTGGAGGAAGTGGAGGACCTGATGATGAACATTACAAACTCCAACACACTTCAAGAGGTACAACACCGAACTTGTCTCTTGTTACCGAAGGTCTAACTTCGGAAACTAACAACACGTATCCGGAAAATTACGGAGGAGCTCAACACGATGGAATCGGTGGACACCGTAGCGCCGCGGGTATTAGCAAGGCTTGAGAAAGCCAAAGGGGAACTAATTCAAGAAATCAAACGACTAGAGGCCATATGCAGCCGAATACAAATACCGGTCTATACGGCTCCCCAGATCGAAAGGTTTCCGGTTAACTATCCAACACCTCCAAGGGAGAATGCGGCATCGATAGAATCAAGTGAAAGAGCCGATCCCAATCTCACCGGGCCATCCCCTCCTTCACAACCGGAAGTCCCCGCTTCAGATTTCACTAAAGAATGGGTTGAGGACCGACTTCAAAAGCTTGAAGCATTCACATCAGAACGGATTGATGACCGTATCCAAGAGTTCGATGACACAGTGGTTCAACCATTCAAAGATAGACAACAAAGAATATTGGACTCGGCCCTTAAGTTCACCGACGTCACAAGGCATCTTCTGGAAAGAAATCAGGAACGGTTCTCAGAAATCGGCGAAGATATGCGGGAAGAGGCGGTTCAGCGCAGTAAATGTGTTCAGCGAACGGTAATTCTGGAGGACTTGACCTCCGATTTGAAGAAAGACTTCGAACGGCTTGAGAGAGATACCGATCAACAGTTGATTACGATGAGTGATGATCTGGTCGGCACGACACTCGATCGAGTCTCCGAACTCGAGAAGAAAAATGTTGGTCTTGAGTCCGAACTCAAGGCAATCTCCGAACAACTTGCCGAACTGCTGAAAGTTAAGGTGAACGCGGATGCCGCGGTGGTAGCGGCTGATGCTGAAGCGGCTAAGAAAGTCCAGGATGCGCTGGACTCCGAGGCAAGTAAAGCAAAAGAAGCACCGCGATCCTCTCAACTCACCGAAGAAGAAAAAGAAGCCGAGCGACTTCGAATTGCAGAGGCTAAGTACCCAGGGTTTGCTGAGAAAGTAGCCACTCAGGCTGCGGAGGATGCCGCACGGTTGGAAAGGGAAGCACGGAGGCTGGACGGCTTCGCTAAGGAACACAAGAAGAAAAAGGCGGCCGCCTCCGCTTCAGCACCGAAAAAGAGAAAGAGGGAGGCCCTTAAGAAAGTTCAAATAGCCGAGCTGCTCAATGAGGTCACGGAAGCGGTCATCCCGAGTGAATCGCAGCAGGCCGACCAAGTCGAAGAGGAAGTCGAAGAACAACTGCGGTCCCGGTCTACAAGACGACGATCTTCCGAACCGACCGGTCAACAGCAACCGAAGAAAAAGAAGAGTTTATATGACTTCACGGACTCTGAATAGGGACTATCTTTCCTCTCTTATTGCCTTAGTGTTTTTATATATATTTTGTCTCTTTCGGTTATCTATATATATAAAGTTACTTTTGAAATCGGCCATCCTTTGCATTTCTACTTAGTTTTGATAATTTTAAATAAAATAATCAAAAAGGGAGAAATTGATAAGATAAAAGATAAAGATTCTTCCAAAAATTTTCTCAAAATTTTTCGAAAAATTCTCCTAAGTCAGTTTCAAAAATTCGGCCAAACAAAACAACCGGCCTACGGTTGCAAACTTACATGATTTTGATAATTTTAAATAAAATAATCAAAAAGGGAGAAATTGTTAGATAAAATCAGACCGGTTCAAACATACCTAAATTAAATAAACTTTCCATGCAGGAACAAGGAACCGAACCGGAACCGGCTAAAGAAAACTAACCGGTCAAGCTAGTAAACCGATCAAGAGTATTCGGAACGTGACCGCACAAAGAAAGGATCGGCCAAAGCTTAAAACCGGAATCATCAAACAGCCGATCATCCACAAGGCAGAGAAATAACCGGAAGAAGTCCGGTTACATCACTCATATCAAAAGCCTTTCGGTTAGGTCAAATGACCGACCAGCACAAGAAGACAATTCGGGTATCTGTTGAGAACGATATCAAAGGAACAGACTGAACACTTCCATATTCATGCAAGTCTGAGGAAAGACTGTAGGCTGCAGAAGACAGTACTACCGGATCTTTCCACTTCGGGATAAGACAGAAAGGAAATCTTCCAAGTACAGACAACTGTCCAACAGACAGTGCCTACATCAAGTAAAAGACAAACCCGGCAGGTTTGTCTTACACACCGGAAGAACAGACCGACAGGTCTGAGACAGAATACCAGGTCTGAGGTTGACCATCAGGTCTGAGGTTGACCATCAGGTCTGAGGAAACGACCGCAGGTCTGAACCTCTGAAACACTGAATCACTACACCTCTGCTCAGCCAATCAGATTCAAGGAAGTGAAATATGACCGTTGGCATATTTCACCTATAAAAGGAGGCAGTTGCAGAAGAGTAAATGTGGGACATACATTGGGATAACGAGCGCTAAGAGCATTTACTACAAGTGATAAGAGTGTGCTGCTTTAGAAAGCCTAAGTGTTGAAAGTTAAAGTGTGTTTTACAATTTCGGTGAAAACTGTAAGAGTGTTATCGAGCAGGAAATAAGTCTCGATCGGTTTGTACTTGTATTCCTTAGTGAATATCCTTCTCGCGGTTTCGAGAGGAAGGGGTGACGTAGGAGTTTTATCTCCGAACATCCATAAAAATTGTCGTGTTATTTACTGTCTGCCGGTTCCATTACTTAACCAATCTATACCACTATAGCCGACTTAATCCTATCCAAGCCGAAATTCCAGGTTACCAAAGCCGACCCATCAAATTTTAAACATCCATTATACAATACCGTTTCTGCCTATTATACAAGCGTGCCGCTTCAACCTGAAAGCAAACCTCTTCCGCACTTGAACCTAGTTCAAAGGTTTGTGACAGGTTGTGTAGTATTGAAACCCCGGTGTTAATCTCTAACCGGATTAACCACCACCCTTCGAGTGTAAACCGCTAACCGGCACAACCCCCGGTCCTCCAGCGGCTACCTAGATCCTAACAAAAACCGTTTAAGGTTACAAAGGAATCGGTTGCTGAAGCTCTCCGCCTACCGATAGAAGGGAGTGACTTCACCGTGGACACGAACGAGGACGAACTTCTTGCAGTTCGCTGTGATGTATTGAACACTAACCAACCGATCGTGGTGTCCGGTAATAAAACAGACTTAAAAACGGAATACATACCACTTTATGAAATTCTCTCAAAAGTCGGTCCAAGGAAGAGGAGGCAACTACGACAGCCTAACCGGTTCGAAGATTGAGATGCTAACCGGCATAGTTATAGGCCTTCAAGTCAACTAGACCAAGGTCGTTTTCTCCAACCTCTGTGAGATGGTGGATCCGACTTCAAAACTCTCTCGGGGATATGCCGTTTCGCTCGGCAAGTTGATGCGCCATTCAAATATCGAAACCAGCCCAGATGTTCTTATACCTTCCAGCAAGATAATAAGATCTACCCACTTTTGAGAACAGTGGTTCGACCGAGCAGGGCAAAGGCCTCAACTGTTAAACAATCATCCACTCATTCCAAGAAATCACAGACGAAGAAGAAGAAGGCTCCGGAGGAAGAACAATCCGGAAGCAAGGCGGTTCCCCACACATCTGGACGGCTAATATTCAAGCCGACATCCCTAATCCAGAGGATTCCGCATCTAGCTCCAGCCGCACCTACTCCAACGACACCGAGCAAAATCGGTCAGACAAAGAAAAGGGGAAGGTCGTCGATGAAAATCTGGCCACAAATGTTGATAATGAATCTGGTCCAGCCAGACAACCGGAGGCACACGAAACCGCAGACGACGATGTTCAACAATTGGGAGAAGGACTTGTCTCCCAAATAATAGAGCAGCTCTTCAAGCAGGCTCATGTTGTGAGCGATGTTTACTATCAGTGGGCTCTCCAACGAGAGGAAGTCGGTTATGCCGACATGTTACCAGAGTGTCCCGCTCATCAGAAATGGGAAAAACTGGTGGAAATAGAGAGGTCGGTGTTCGAACTGACGAAAACAAAGAGCGTTGTCACCGCTCTTAGAAGAGGAAGGATTGTTGAAACACACGCCCGGTTGAAAGAACTCACCGGCTACATCCTTCACCTTCTTGAACAGAATGTCCCTGAAGAGGACAAAAACCAGCTCAATGCAATAGTGTTGGAGATGTTAACGGCTAAGGAACAAGAGCTAACCGATGAGATGACGCGATTGGAATCGGAAGCCGGTCATCAAGAAGCTTCACACTTTTCAAGATCTCATCCTAAAGATGATGAAAGATCCAAATCCAATGGCGGTCCCAATCCAGAAGAGGCCGAGAATGCCCCTCCTCCACCGGAATCCACGGTCAACAGAATTGAAACTGAAACGAGTAATCAGCTCACCGATCGGCCCGGGTCTCCACAAATTGATAAATCGTCGGCGCTTGTATTGACCGAGGACCACGTCAAGGGATACATCGAGGAATTGTCAAGATGCCATCATCCCGTGGCAGACTAAAATGAAATAAAGAGCGAAGAAATCCAACCGGTTGATTGAGTCTACCGGTGAAAAGCTCAACTCTACGATCCAACGGCTTACAGCCGTTGAAGAGAACTACGGCCTAACCGACCAACTAATCAGCTCCAAGACACATAGAACTACAACTATGGAGGACGGTCTTGCTCAAACCAACCAGCGGCTTGGTTAACCGAATCAAAGATTAACGACTCTTGAAGAGGGTCACAACCATACTGGTCAACAACTTACGTCAACGGATCATAGGTTGGCAACTCTTGAAGAGATTCTGTATCAATCCGGTATCCAGGCCGGTTTGATACACTAAAGAATGATAGCTCTTGAAGAAAAGCATACCCAGACCGAAGCCGCACTACAAGCGGTCTCCGAACAGCTGGCGGAAATGATTGTGGCCAAACTAGCGGCCGATGAAGCACTTGAGAAAGCGAATGAGATCGCGGCTCAAAAGCTCCAAGAAGCTGAAGACGAGAACATACGGATTCTGAAGGAAAGGGAACAGGCGGATGCGACCCTGGCCCAACATGTTCAAGTGGTAGAAAATGCCACACCAGAACAAGCGGTACAAGCGAATGAGGACGCGGCTCGGCTAATTCAGCAACAGTTGATAGAAGAAAATATCGCCGAAACAAATAAACAATCAAATCTGGCTGCTTCCTTAATCGGACCGATAAAAAGAAAGATAAAGGCCACCAAGAAGACAGCGGCTAAACGGACTCAACGGCTGTTGGTTGACATTACTGAACCGACCAATGCTCCTCCAATCAACCCAGATTCACCAGATATCGTAGAAGTTGAGGACGAGGCTATACCGCTAATAAAGAGAGCGCGGTGCGTTAATGTACTTCCACTCAGGTCGGTCCCTTCTCCAGCACAGGCTTCACCAACCACCGGCACCTCGGGCGGTCAAGCATCTTCCTCCGGACTTGGCATCGATCCGTGCAATCCAGGAAATGGAGTAATGGCTGAATACCTCAAAAGATATATGCCAAAAGACGACAAGAATAGGAAATAAACTTTCAATTATCTACTCTTTATGTCAACTTTATTATATTTCCTACTTCTATATATAAAGTATTTTTGGAAACCGGCATACTTTTTACTTCTTACATGTTTTTGAATATTTTAAATAAAATAATCAAAAATGGAGAAATTGATAAGATAAAATTTTTCCTTTAAAGACAAAATATTTCTTAAATTTTTCTAAATTTTTTTCCAAAAATCCGGCCAAACAAACTTTTAAAACAACCGGCCTACTTCTTACTTCTTACATGATTTTGAATATTTTAAATAAAATAATCAAAAAGGGAGAAATTGTTAGATAAATTAGACCGGTTAAAATAAGAACTTAACAAAAACAAATTTCTTGTGCATAAACGATCAAGAATCTGACCGGTCAAGAATCCAACCGATCAAGTAATCAAATCGGTTAGAAGAAGAAGCAAAGGATGTATCCAAAACCGGAAAGTTATCCGGTTAACTTGAAGCTATGAACAACCGGTAGACATCCTAAACCGAAATACAATATCCAACTGGAAAATCGATGAAGAGACTACTTAGAGAAAGAAGTCAAGATTATCAAACTAAGTACGGTCTACAAATTGGTGCAAACGAACACTTTGAGTATATGTGGAAGATGATACCAAAGGAACAGACTATGACATTTCCATATTCATACAAGTCTGATGATACTCTGAAGGTTGCAGAAGATTGTCTGAAGAAACAGTTACCATTTTGGTACAAGTCAAAGGTGCAGTTCTCTAGATGCAGGCAACTAGCCAACCGATAGTTGTCATATTAAGTAAAAGACAAATGAAGCCGGTCTGCTCCATGCATTGGAAGCTTAAACCGCAATTAATGCAATGCTGAACCTCTGCTCAACCAATCAGATTCAAGGATTACCCTGAAGGTATTCGTTGAAGAAATGTGACCGTTGGTACATTTCACCTATAAAAGAAGGAGCTGAAGAGGAGTAAAATTAGTGCTAATAACAAGTGACGGCAGTCCTGGAAGTGACAAGAGTTTTAACAATCACAAGTTGTGTTTATCTCTTTACAAGATAAAAAGCTTAAGTGTGCATTTTAAGTGTGATTACAATTTCTGTGAGAATTGTAAGAGTGTTTATCGAGTAGTAAATAAGACTCGATCGTGTATTGTGTTTGTGTATTCCTTAGTGAATATCCTTCTCGCAGTTTCGAGAAGAAGGGGTGACGTAGGAGTTTTATCTCTGAACATCCATAAAAACATGTGTCTTGTTATTTACTTTCTACCGGTTCTACTTTCTAACTGACTCACACTGTTATAACCGAATTACATCATTCTAACCGATTCACTAAACCTCAAACCGACCTCCTAATCTCCAAACCGATATTCTCCAAAACCTATCTCTATTCATCATGTGTGTGTGTTGTTTCAGTCTGAAACAAACCACTTCCGCACTTGAACTCGGTTCAAGGGCTTGTGACAATCTGTGTAGTATTGAAACCCGGTGTTAATCTCTAACCGGATTAAACACCAACCGTTGAGTGTTGTCAGAAAGAGTAAACCGGCCAGACCCCGGTCCGTCATCCGCGAGCTAGATCCTAACACACATTTAGTACTAACATGTTGGAAAGTATTGCAGAAAACACACATGTTTGGCTCCATTCATATTAGATTTCCATGACTATGGGATTTCCATTCTTATCAACAATTGTCATGTTCTTTGGCAGTGTACTTTGAGGATGCACTTCAATGCTTATTCTAACAAAACTAAGGTGCTCTCCTCCCACTGTAATTGGGTCCATATATAATGGTTTTCCCAATAGAATAGAAAAGTGACTTAGAGCTTCTGCATTATACATGTGTGATGGGATGTTCCTTAGTTTGAACCATATTTGGGTTGTTTCCTTTGGCTTGCTTAAAAGGCTCAATTATTGAGATCATCTCTCCAACTTTATACAGTTGGATCTAATATAAGTATGCCCAATTTTCAAAATATCATCCAATTTGTTCCCTTTTTTCAGTAATCCTATCATTTCCTTTTCAGCTACCTCTCTTAAACCTTCCATCACAAATTCTCTGACTTCCTTATTATTATTGTTTTTCTTTCTTCCCATTTTGATGAATAGCATAACACAACAACAAAACAGAGCAATAACAAAATATGGTACACTAGAAAATCCTAACTATTATAGAACAAGGTAAACTAGAAACCCTAACATTCCAACCAAGCTTTGCAGATGAATAAACGACCTTGTTATTAGAGTCGATAATGTGTCGTTCGTGCCGATCATGTCGATTGTGCACACGTTTTGAATTGAAAAGCGACTTTGAGCGACTAGCTATCGCGACCACAACAAGCGAAACCGTGACATACTAAGAGTCAACAAAATGAAAAAAGAAGAAAAATGGCATATAAAAACCCACAAAGTAGAAAGTTGGTAAACCTCTTTAAAAGATATTTTACAATGAGTGGACTTTCAAGAAATGTGGTTCAAGGCCAAGCAACTAAAAATAGTTGCACCCTTGTTAAAACATCAGAGTTTTGACTATATTCTTCGAGGTTATGATTCTATATAATCATTGATACACGAGATCAAATTTATAGCCGACATCCCAAAAACTGGAGAAAAAGAAATTTGATTCCTTGATGAAAGAAAAATCAATACAATGGACAAAAATAGATGTTCAAAGCCTAGCCCCAAATACATTTTGAATCTAAAAATATCTTGATACGTTTAAAAGGATCAAGGTTCATTCCAATCTCGAGAAAAAAAAGACAAGGATATGAACTAGGGGACAAAAAATGTCCCTTTATCTAAAACATGAGTCGTCTATTCATAAATAAAGTTTAAAACTGTCGACTGATGGATTTCAACTAGTTGCAAAGGAAACTTTGAAGAAAAAAGGTAAAATGGATTCTTTCGAAATATTCCTTTACAAGGAGGGTGTCGGAACCGATACTGCAAAAGAAAATAAGCGAATCGAGTCTCTGAATCCTATTTGTTAGTAGGTACCAAAACCCTATCTATATATAGGTACGAGACATTGTTTTTATATGATTCCATCAAAACCCCTATTTGTTCCAAAACTCTACCTGTTGATAGGTGTGAGATATAGCTTATACACAATTATGTCAAAACCTCTATTTGTTAGAAGCTACCAAAACCTATATATTGATAGGTATGAGACATCAATTTTATTCAATACCTTTAAAACCCCTATTTGTTAGTAGGTACCAAAACGCTATTTGTTAGACATCGTTTATATACGATACCGTCAAAACCCATATATGTTAGTAGGTACTAAAACTCTATATATTGATAGGTATGAGATATCGTTTGTATATGATTTCTGTGAAAACCCTATTTATTAATAGGTTCACAAACCCTATTTGTCGATAGGTGTGAGATATTGTTTATACACGATTCCGCTAAAATCCCAATTTGTTAATAGGTACCAAAACCTTATATGTTGATAGGTACGAGATATCGTTTGTATATGATTCCGTCAAAATCCCTATTTTTTAATAGGTTCCAAATCCTATATATTAAAAAGTAAAGGAAATCGTTCATACATGATTCTGATTAAACTCCTATATGTCAATAGGTATCCAAGTCTTGTTTTTCGACAAGCACAAAGTTCATTCGTACATGATCCATTCAAACCCTATTTATTGATAGGTACGAGAAATCGTTCATAGACGATTCCATTTAAACTCATATTTGTCTAGATATATATACAAGACTTGTTTGTCGACAAGCATAGAGATGATTCGTACATGATCCATTCAAATCCTATGTGTTGATAGATATGAGAAATCGTTCATATACGATTTCATTTAAAATCCTATCTTTAAATAGGTATCCAAGCCTTGTCTGTCGACAAGCACAGAGATCATTTGTACATGATACATTTAAATCTTGTTGATAGATACGAGAAATTGTTCATACACGATTCCGTTTAAACTCCAATTTGTCGATAGGTATCCAATCCTTGTATGTCGATAAGAACAAATATCATTCGTACAAGATCCATTCATAATCTATTTATTGATAGGTACGAGAACTTGTGCATACACGATTCCATTTAAACTTTTATCTATTGATAGGTATTCAACCCTTGTTTGTCGACAAGCACAGAGATCATCTGTACATGATCCATTCAAACCCAATATGTTGATAGGTACGAGAAATCATTCATACACGATTTCATTTAAACTCATATATGTCAATAGGTATCCAAGCCTTGTATGTCGACAAGCATAAAGATCATTCGTACATGATCCATTCAAACCATATATATTGATGATTATGAGAAATCGTTCATACACGATTCCATTTAAACTCATATATGTCGATATGTATCCAAGCCTTGTCTATGGACAAGCACAAAAATCATTCGTATATGATCCATTCAAACCTTATATGTAGATAGGTACGAGATGTCGCTTATACACGATTCCGTTTAAACTCCTATTTGTTAATAGGTATCAAAAACCTTCTTCATCGATAAGTATTGATCATTCGTACATGACAGCCTTTAAAATTAATTAAAATTAATTAATTTTGGGTTCAAATTTAAATAATCTGGAGATTTGTATTAATCAAATTATAATTTGATTTTTTAGGAATTTTTTGTTTAAATTTATTTAAAGATTATTTATTTGAAAACAAAATCGCAAATTTATTTTAAAATTTCAATAAACAGGCATACGTGTACAAACGTATATTTAGCTAGAATTTAAAGAAAGGGCTTTCGCGCTTAATCCTTCATACCCATTTTAAAAACGATCTCTACTTATAAATTTGGCTTTTGAAAATCGATTGTATATAGTTTATCTTAACTGATTATTCTTCCGGTCCTAGACATACATAAGTTTGTGCGTATTTAAAATTTTTTAACAACAATTATTTAAATATTGGTTCGTGTTGTTGATGATGACTAAAGAGGAAATACCTAAAGAACATTAATTTGAAAGGTATTAAGGTTTAAAAATAAATCTTAAACAAGCCTTTGTCAAAATATTTTTTGTGGAATTATCCCAAAAATATTTTGAAATCATTTTCTAATTTTTCAAGATTTTTTTAAAATAGTTTGTTCCAAAATTACAAAAATAATTTTGGAATTTGAAAAGAGGAATCAAATAGGCCTTAGGAACGGTGTCTTAGGTCTTGGGTTCGTTTTATCGGTTATGGCTAAAAAGCCATCGGTCCTAGTTGGAGAACCCCTCGGTCTGGGTTCAGGATCCTCAATCGGGGTGCTAAGGCCACTTATTCCTTGGCTTAGAATTGTCGGTTGGGTGCTAGAATTCTTGGTTTGACGCCTCAGTCTTCGATGGAAGTCATTGGTCATGGGTTCTGGATTTCTCAGTCGGATGCGAGACTCCTCGGTCATAGGTCTAACTTCATGATCGAACTTCTCGGTCATGGGTTAAGAAATTTTCGGTCGGGTGTGAGACTCCTCGGTCCTAGGTCTAACTTCTCAGTTGTATGTAAAACCATGGGTCGGACATCGCATTCCTAAATAAAGAACATTTGGCGGACCTCTCGGTCCTAGATGAAAATCCTCGGTCGGACCTCTCAGTGTATACCAAAGATCCTTAGTCCATAAGAACATCAAAATTGTAGGTTTTGCAATTTTGATGGAGGCTTGGATTATTTGATCCAAGGGTTGGGTGGCTTCACAAAGCTCCTAGGAACATTTAGAACATCATCCCAAGGTATCAATCGACATGGGTGATGATCAAATCATACAAAATAGTTAATGGCCAAAAATTGGGTTTGTGGTTTTAAAGCTGTTTGGAAGTGTAAGGAGCTTACCAATAGATTTTTTATACTTCATTGGTACTAAAAAATTAACATTGGCTATTCATTTGGACCAATTCAAGAACTCAAAATTTTCAATTATTTTGAAATTTTTGATTTTGATCAAACATGATTGGGAAGATTTTTAAGCTGTTGTTCTTGAGGATTAGCCTAAGAAAAAAAACTCGTTTTTCAATTTCTTGAAATTCAAATTTGGGTTTTTTGTTTGAGATTGATTGATCGATCTTTGCTTTCACAAAAAGCTCATAAATGATCTTAAGATCGATTTACAATCAAAAAATCCAACAACCACGCAACATAAAAGATTATGAAAACTGAAATATAAAAATTTTAATCTAAAACTAGAAGTATGAATTAAAGGGTGATTGGAAGCTTTGGGGATGATCAAATCCAAGATTTAAGACCTTATGCAAAGATTTCAAAACATTTGAAAGCTTGAAGCTTTAATGACATATTTCTTGTAAATCTTGATTCGAAGTTTGAGAGTGGATCTCCTAGCTTTAGAATTGTTATGGGAATCTGTTTATAGCCTCCTAAAGTCAGTTGACACAACCAAGTGGCTTGAATAATTCAAAATACATCTATGGTATTTTGGTTGTTCTTTCGACCAGTTGCCAGAATATGCATCATTGCTGCCTAAAAATGTAGGAGAAATGGTAGGGTAATCATTTCACCTTTTGAATCAGCTAAAATGGTGGACTAACGGTGAAGTTCAATCTTTGAAAAATCAAAGATGGTTGGCGTCCTTATCCTTCCGGCGATCGCAATGAAGAAGACGGTCGCGGATGAAACAACATCGTTTTGGGCGAGAACGCGGACGTATAGTGGTTCGTTAGAGTTTCGTCAAGGTTCCATCATAATCTACGATGTTGCGTTTCAGCTAACGGGCGTTAACTAATTCTCTACTACGCGGGCTTACGCTTCTTCAGTTTCCACAGACTACGCAGGCTCTTTTTGGGCGTTGGATGAAAATCCAGTGTCCATCCAATGGTCGTAGATCCGGCTATAGCAATAAATCTATATTTCGGCTACACCCGATTATAGATTTATTTTATTTTAAAACCTTAAGGATTTGTTTGAAATTGATTTTTCTTTCAACCTTTTGGCTTAAATTAAAATCTTAAAATACACAAAATATTAAAATACATATAACAAATATTTTGTCAATTTATTTTATTTATTTTTATATATTTTTGGGTTAAATAAATAATTTTTAGGGATAAAATGGGTACCACATTAATCCTAAATTATTTATTTTTATCCCTTTATTTTTCTAAAATTATTTTGAGATAAAATGAGTATAATAGTTATCCCAAATAATTTTATTTATTTGGCCATTATCTTTAATTGATTAGATTTAATTATCACAATAATTAATCTAATTAATTATTTTCATTAGCTTTTGGCCTTGGGCTTAATTATTTTGATTTATTTTATTTGAAAATAAATATAAAAAAAAATTAACTTTTTGGGAAAACGGTTTAGCACTTTTTTATTAAAAAGCCAAAAATGTGGGAGGGTCAAGCATCAAAACTAGACAAACCCAAGTTTTCATTATAAGATGACAAACAAACGACCCTAGAGTTTTTAAATGGTGGAAATCAAACAACAGTACAAAAAAATATTACAATTAACATGTTATTTTCATATTCACCTTGTAGGTCATTCTGTTTTCTTCCATGTCACCTTCATCGCTCATACTTCACGAAAGGTGATTGAATTATAGAAGATGGTGATGCATATTTTCTCTCATTGTTAAGCCTACCTCTGTATGAACCTATACTAATATGATAAAAAAATTCTTTTTTAGAATTTCACGATTTTATCAATGTTTTTTCTGCTTCAGTTTTGCGGGTTTGAGGATTAACAACCCTAGTTTCCTCCTCACTTTTATCCTCTTTCAATTTCATTGCTTTCTTACTTCTATGATCTTTACTTGCTTTGTTCCTCTATATTTTCCTCATATTTGTCTTCTTTATCATTATCCTTGACTTCCACAATATACTCTTTAATTATTGATTCTTTAGTGTCATTTTCTTATTTTTCTGCTTCCTAGGCTTTCAGGATTTTATGCTCTTCCTCAATTGCTTTTGCACATTTAGTACTAACATGTTAGAAAATATTGCAGAAAACACACATATATGGCCTCCATTCATATGATATTTCCATGACTTTGGACTTTGCCTTCCTATCAATAATTCTCATGTTCTTTGGCAATATACTTTAAGGATACACTTCAATTCTTATTCTAGAAAAAGTAAGGTGCTCTCTTCCACTGTAATTAGGTCTATATATAATAGTTTCCCAATAGACTAGCAAAGTGACTTAGAGCTTCTACATTATACATGTGTGCTGGGATATTCCTAAGCATGAACCATACTTGGGTTACTTTCTTTGGCTTACTTAGAAGGCTCAATTCTTTTGACCATCTCTCCAGTTTTATTCAGTTGAATCCAATATAAATATGCCCAATTTTCATAATATCATCAAACTTTGTTCGCTTTTTGAATTGCGAAAAATAGATATTATGGATGTTTGCAGAAACTTTCTCCAGTCCCTTCTACTTCCATTATTTCATTAGTGATTCCTTGATGACTGAGAAAGATACACGATTCTTTTCTATGTAATTCTCAATAACTACATTTTCCCATTTTTGACGTATTTCTCCTCCACTTCAGTGGGCAATTTAAATTCAAAAGGAGAGTTGAGAATCTCGACTTTTATTTTAAGCTCAACCCAAGTAGGTTTGACCTTTGTATGCATGATCCTCTACTTTCTTTTCTACATTTATTTCCCAGACTTCACTTACCTTCCAGCTAGAATTGCTCTTGATACTATAGGTCTTTGATTTTGGGGACTTCATTAGCTCCCTCATTGTTTTCACTGATCAGTTTACTATCTTTCATATTCTTCATTCTTTAGTAAGTTCCAATCTTGAAGATACTGTATATTCAATTGGACGGTTGTTTGATGTATTTTTTTTATTCAGCACAATCTCTCATTTATTTGTATGCATCAATAGCTTTGTGATTTTGGTTTTAAGCTCAAAAATATTTGCTCTTTCATTATACTCAACCATTCATATTCCTTCATTTTCCCTTATTTTCCTACAACACTTTCTTCAAAAAAATTATTAGCAAATGTTGCATTCTTGTTTTTCCAGGATAATTTTTTTCAGTAATCCTATCAATTTCCTTTTCAGCTACCTCACTTAAACCTTCTATCACAAATTCTTTGACTTCCTTATTCTTATTTCTTTTCTTTTTTCTCGTTTTAATGAAGAAAAGAATACAACAATAAAGCAGAGAAATAAAAGAATATGGTACACTAGAAACCCTAACTATTACAAAATATGATAAACTAGAAACACTAACATTCTAACCAAGCTTTGCATATGAATGATCGACCTAGCTATTAGAGTTGATACTATATCATTCGTGCTGATTGTGTTAATTATTCCGATTGTGCAGATCGTGCGCACGTTCTTGATTTGACAATCAATCTTGAGCAACTAGCAATCGCGTCCGCAACAAGTGAATCGCAACATTGATACTATGTCGATTGTGTCGTTCTTTATGTTCGTGCTGATCATGATGATCGTGTTTTCGTGATGAGAGAATTTATTTTTTAATTTTATAAATTAGGTATGTAGATTTTTAGTGCTTACATAGTGCCCCTCTCGAATCGAGTTTGAATACAACAAACTGGATTTTATAAACGCTGATTTGAGTATGACATCTAACATTAAGTTATATTGTCCAATTTATAATGAGGGTGTTTGGAAAGATGGATCATATAGTGTGTTGATATTGGAGTGACATGGTGATAATGTGTATAGCATTTCGTCAAGGTGCTTCTTCCTTGGTGATTATTCTAACAAGGATAACTCTTGGAATCCTGTTTTACAGATCTCAACAAAGTATTCGTAAAATCCATAGGATAATGATAAAGAGATATTTATAGGTATTGAAACATTAATTCCTATTTAAGCATGAATATCAATAAAGTATTCAAGTTAGTCATGTACAAATGGCTAAGGTTATTTGTCAAGAGACATGAAGGGAACATGAAAGTTGTAGTAACGTTTCATGTGGGTTACGAACAAGTAACACTTAGGACAATCTTATGTGCATGATCGCTAGACTTTAAACTGATAAGTCTATGTGAAAGCTGACAAGCTTGCTTATAGATCTTACTAACAAATAATGCATAGGGCAATCATGTATAAATGATCGTAGTACCGTCAACTTATATGTTTATCGTGGGAGCTGACAAACTTGCCACGGAAGTTACCAATAACTAATGTTTAAGGCGATCATATACATATGATCGTGGTACTATCAACAAATAGACTTTTGTGTTTGTGAATTGGAAGGAGAATATCTATTGAAAAATAGGATTTTTGATTAGAGTACCTATCGAGAGATAGGGTTTTGCTTTAAATACTTATTCAAGCAATATAGTTTTATCAGGATCATGTATGAATGATCGTTGTGCTTGTAGCTAAACAAGTCTTGGATACTTATCGATAGATATAGTTTTTATTTGAGTACCTATTGAGAGATATAGTTTTGTCAAGATCATGTACGAATGATCGTTGTTCTTATTTATAATTAAGGCTTAGATACCTATCGAGAGATAAGGTGTTTAATTGAGTACCTATCGAGAGAAAGAATTTTATCAGGATCATGTACGAATGATCACTATGCTTGTTGATAAACAAGGCTTGTATACCTATTGAGAGATAGGTTTTTGTATTGATTTGATTTGATAGTATACGAATGATCTTAGATTGTTCTTAATGGATCTTCTATAAATGATCTTTGAACTTGTCAATAAACAAGGTTTTTGATTGGAATCGTATATAAATGATGCCTCATACCTATCAAAAAATAGAGTTTAGATTATGGATCATATACATATGATCTCTGGTTTTTGTCGACATGCAAGATTGTTAACGAATTATGTGCAAATGAATTTTGTGATCGTCGATAGAAAAGGCTTAATATCTATCGAGAGATAGAGTTTTGCATTTAATTATCTAATTAGAGATAGTGTTTTGATTAGGGTACCTATCCGGAGTAGAATTTGTAAACAAAAATGTGCATGAACGATTTTCTGATCTATCAATAGATAGGGTTTTAGTGGAATCGTGTACGGACGATGTCTCGACCTATAAATAGATAGAGTTTTTTGGCAGAATTTTATACAAACAATGTCTCGACATATCGACATATAAGGGTTTTGAAGGAGTCGTATACAAACAATATCTCGACCTATCGATAGATATAGCTTTCGAGAGAATTATATACAAATAAGATCTCTCGACCTATCGACATATAGGATTTTGGGCAAAATTATATACAAACAATGTCTCAGCCTATCGATAGATCAAGTTTTTGGCGAAATTATATACAAATAATGTCTCGGCCTATCCACGAATAGGGTTTTTGACGAAATTGTATACAAACAATGTCTCGACCTATTGATTGATAGGGTTTTTGGAAGAATTGTTTGCAAACAATGTCTCGACCTATCGACATACATAGTTTTTGCCAGAATTATATACAAACAATATCTCGACCTATTGATAGATAGGGTTTTAGGAATAACTATATACAAATAATGTCTCGACCTATTAAAAAATAGGGTTTTTAGACAGAATTTTGTAAAACGATTGGCGCACCTATCAACATATAGGGTTTTGACTAGATCATGTACGCATGATCTCAGGTCCTTCTCGACAGACGAAGTTGTTAATGGATCATCTACAAATGATCTCTATTCTTATCAATAAACAATGCTTATAATGGAATCGTGTACGAATGATTCTCGTAACTATTGATAGATAGGGTTTTGACGGAATCATATATAAATGATGTCTCAACCTATCGAAAATAAGGTTTTTGGTAGAATTGTATACAAACATTTTCTCGACCTATCGATAAAAAGATTTTTCAGACAAAATTGTGTACGATCAATTTCCGGACCTATCAACATTTAAGGTTTTTACTGGATCATGTACATATGATCTTAGGTCCTTGTCATAGACAAAACTTATTGACGGATCATCTACAAATGATCTTTGCTCCTGTCAACAAAAAATGCTTACAACAAAATCGTGTATGAACGATTTCTTGTACCTATTGACAGATATGATTTTTGATAGAATCATATACAAATGATGTATCGACCAATCGACAAATAGGGTTTTGACTAGATCATGTACGTATGATCTTAGGTCCTTGTCGACAGACAAGATTGTTAACAGATCATCTATAAATGATCTTTGTACTTGTCAACAAACAAGGCTTATAATATAATCGTGTACGAACAATTTCTCATACATATCGACAGATAGGGTTTCTGACAGAATCATATACAAATGATGTCTCGACCTATCGATAGATAAATTTTAGAATACTTATTAACAATTAGGGTTTGGAAGACAAGATCGTGTACGAACGATCTCATGTACCTATCGACATATAGAGTTTATATACTTAACTACAATTAAAGTTTTGGTACCTAATAACAATTAGGGTTTTAATAACGGGATCGTGTATGAACGATATCACGTACTTATAGACAAATAGGATTTTGGCTAACTAACTACAATTAGGGTTTTAATGGGTCATGTACTTAGGACAAACAAGATTTTAATGGATCATATACAAATGATCTATATGCTTGTCAGCAAATAAGACTTGAAATAAAATCATGTATAAACGATTTTTTGTATATATCAACAAATAGGCTTTGATACCCAATAACAACTAGGGTTTGGAAACGGGATCGTGTACAAACGATCTCACGTACCTATCGATATATAGGGTTTAAGGTACCTAATAACAATCGGGGTTTTGATACCTAATTATAGTTAGGGTTTTAATGGGTCATGTACGAATAACCTTAGGTCTTTGTCAAAAGACAAGATTTTTAACAGATCATCTACAAATGATCTCTATGCTTGTCAACAAACAAAACTTGAAACAAAATCGTGTATAAACGATTTCTCGTACCTATCAACAAATAGGCTTTGATACCCAATAACAACTAGGGTTTGTAAATGGGATCATGTACAAATGATCTCATGTACCTATCAATAGATAGAGTTTTAAAACGGGATGGTGTATGAACGATCTCACGTAACTATCAACAGATAGGTTTTGGGTACCTAATAACAATTAGGATTTGGAATGGGATCGCGTACGAACAATCTCATGTACCTATCAACGGATAGGGATTTGATATTTAATTATAATTAAGGTTTTAAAACGGAATTGTGTACAAACGATCTCATATACCTAACAACATATAGATTTTGGGTACCTATACCAATTAGGGTTTTGATACCTAAATACAATTAGGGTTTTTAAAATGGGATCGTGTATGAACAATCTCATGTACCTATCAACAAATAGGTTTTGGAGACTCAGTTTGCTTATTTTTCTTATATGTATCGGTCCTGGCTTTATGCATTTTAAGGGAATATTTCAACAGAATCATTTTCTCTAATTTTTTTCAAAGTGTACTTTGCAACTTATTGAAATTTGTTAGTCTATGATTTCAAGCTCTATATATGGACAAATGACTCATATTTTTGGATAAAGGAACATTATTTTGTTCCCCTAGTTCCTATCCTTGTTTCTTTCTCTCTCTATTTATTTCGAGATTGGAATGAACCTTGATCCTTTTGAATGATCGTGATAATTCAAAACGTATTCGGGGCAAGGCTTTGAACATCTTTTCTGACATTTTTGAAGATTTTTCTTTCATAAAGGAATAAGATTTAGTTTTCCCCAACTTTTGAGATATTAGTTATAAATTCAATCTCGTGTACAAACGATTATCCAGAATCATAACACTCGAAGAAGATAGTCAAAACTTCGATATTTAATAGGTGTGCAACTATTTTTTTCCCTAAGCCACATTTCTTAAAACTCCACTCATCATAAATTATATTTTTAGAGAGGTTTATCGACTTTCTACTTTGGATTTTCATTTTCCATTTTCTCTTTTTCTTTTGTTGACTTTCGAATATATCTGGTAGAATCGTTACATCCTTTCCTTTGTAATAACAATCAAGACTAGAGTCTAAGTGAGCAACGGATGGTGATTTCACTACCTAAACCAACAAAGAAACAATTTTTTCAAAGATTTTCGGGGTTTATTTTGGTTCTCTTATAAAAAATTTTTGTTTTTTTTTCTTCCCAAAGCATCAATATTCAAACCTTTCTTTCTTTAACAAAAGTAACAATGAGGTGTTCTTTCTCAAATTGAGGCTCTAGACCTCGCTTTTATTGGAATTATTCTGGTTCTTTTTCTTCAAAAATCTTCTATGGAGGGTTACTCTTTAAATAATCTCCTACATACAAAAAGAGCTTATGACCAATATTTCTTGAATCGGAGTCATCGTGAAATCCTCGATATTATTCTTGATAATATCACTCGAGTGGAAGCGATGTTCTTAGAGTTTTTCCTACTTGTTTCTTAAAATCTGTCATATTGGCTTTAGGATGAGATCAAGGTTTTATTCATTTCTCAAAAGATTTTCTCTTTCTCTTGAGGAAGGGTCTGGGGTAGTTTTATTTATTTATGTGAGACCGTGCACATAAACATGTAGGTTACCTACGTATCTTCTCTCCTTTATTTTTCTACATTGAGAATAATCAAGTATCCATAGTTCGGACATGAGTCTTTTGTCCATGTTGCAAGTTATACAAAACTTGGGATTAATTTCTATTTAAATAATATTCTTTCAAGGTCGAGCTTTAAATTGTTATGCGCGTAGCTTGATGTTATATAAAATATCTTTTAAGTGCATCAAGATTTCAAGGCACAATGAACTCTTCGCCTTCTATATTAGATAGGCGAACACCTCCTCTAGAGAGGATTTTCTTAACTAGGAAGGGTCCTTCCTATTAGAGTCAAAATTTGCCCCTAGGGTTTAGGGATTTCTGGGTTCGCTTGAGAACTAAATTACCTTCTATGAGGATTATAGATTTTATATTTCTATTGAAGGTGTCTATTAAGCTTGAAACAATAACTTAGGTTTCCGAGTTCTTGAAACCAAGAATCGGGTTCTTGATAGTTGGGACCAAGGGTGGAATTATATACTCAAGCGTAGCGGATATAATGTGAGAAGAGAATTCGAGGTTAAGGAGAGAAGAACCAAAGGTGAGAAGAGAAATACTATTAGAATACACCTAGTAGTCCAAGATAGGGGTCCAAGACCGAGAGAATAACTTAGAGTAACAACTTTCACAAGCTTTAATTCATAGTCCAAAAACTGGGGTGGGCATCAGCATTTATAGCGGCTGAATTACCCAATAGTAATCGGTTATAATTATGTTACAACAACTTGTAGAAATAACAGAATTCGGTTTGAAATATAAGAGAAGGAAAACAAAACAGAATTATTAAACAAAAACATAAACTGACCTATGTGCAAAATATGACCGAGAAAAGAGTGCTGAAATTATTCTAGGACCGATGCATTATTTTGGAGACCCTAACATTATCTCCCCCTTCAAAATTCGTCGCCCTCGACGAAAAGACTGTGGCTTGGTTAGCCTCTAATGCGCATGCCCCTATCTTCAAAGAGAACTCTTTTCTTTTGCTGTTAGGTCGGATTTTCAGCAAGTCTAGAAAGTGTTGGGGTCTAGGACCGTAATACTTAAAAAATATTTAATAGCGTCCTTTCAATAGTGGAGCTGACCGGGACCTAGTGCAAATATGAAAATAACGTCTTTCAGCTCCTCTTATACACTATGGTGTTATCAAAAATCCAGAACCAGCCTTTCTTTCGGCCCAGCACCACATGAGCAGCCAAACAGCCATTCTTCTTCCGATTATACTCTAAAGTGTCTTCAAACATCCAAGTCCAGTCTTTTTTCCGGACTAGAAATATAGGGGCAGCCAAGCAGCCATGGCTTCTAATTACTCTCTTGGCTGGTGGTCTTTCTTTGGGTTGCTAGAATAGAGAATTGAAGCCTTCGATTATGTGCTAGAAATCTTCATGAGTGTCTTCCAATGTCGTTGCCGCGAGTGCAACAGTTTGACCTTCGTGCTTACTTTTTACTTGCACCATGGCAACAACACTATAATTTTCCAAGAGCTTCTCCTGCTGGTTGCCTTGCACTATGTTGACTTGTTCCTTGGCATACCTTGCAAGACTATCAATGAATGCAAAGAAATGGCTGGTTCATCCCATGTCTCAAGCAGCAAATGTGGATCATTAAAACCTAGTTCTTGAGTGGGTTCTTGAACTTCTTGTTGATTAGCCGAGACCATGAATAATTTGGATTTGCACATATGGTTGGGTTCCCACTTTTCATTGCAAGTATAACATAGCCCATTCTTGGGGTCGGTTATCCGGTTGGTGCTTGGCCAGACCGTGCTAACAAATGATGGCTTGGGCAACAGCGGTGCTTCAGCGCTGTATAAGTGTCCGTTGCTCAATAGGGACGCTGATAGGATCGACTTTATCAATAGAGACAGGGGTCTGGCGATTAATGAAGGCTTATGAAAAACAGTTTGAAAGAAATCTTGTTAGGGATTTGATTCACTTTCTATTCTACCCAACCCCTTGTAAACACTTGAAACAAAATCAAGTGCGGAAATGTTTACTTAGGTTTGAAGCTCATGATCAAGAATGAGAAGATGACAAAAATGAACAACACAGTAGTTTGTTTATGGATGTTCGGAGCAAACTCTCTTACGTCACCCCTTCTTCCAACCACCGAAACGATTCACTATAATATGCTTTGAATCAAATAAAGTTTGCACGAATAACTCACTGTTGAACAAAACAGACAATGTTCAACTTACAATATGATGAATATTACTCAGCTAAAACGATGCTTTGATTCTAACTCTCTCTTCATTAACACACAGTACAATCAGGAAAGCAGCTAACAGTTTTAATGTTCAAGAGCTTGATTTCATAGTAATTCCAGAGACTCTTCTTAGAATAAGAGCAACAGGATTTCTCTCTATAGTCCGTTGTCCTTAAGAATCTTTAAATATGAACAAGTACCAACGGTCGAATCTTCATACTGATATGTGGCACTCTAACATTGGAACGCCTCCATAGTACACAGTAGACTCTGAATACAAGGATCGTGGCCATACACAACAGGTAGTGCGCCGAATATTCTTCAGAGATTTACCTGTAAAACAAGTAATGGGAAGGATATTCGCTTACGTGTCATTGGTTGATTGGTTGCATCTGGCTGTCGTACTGATCTTCACTAGAAAGTGGAGCAGGAGTAGCGTACAGCTATAGCACGTGGGTAGGCGGGTGTTAGCTTCAAGCAACTACTTAAGCAAGGAATTAGACGTATTTCAATTAGACGACCTCGTCTAATGAAATCAAACGTCCCCGTCTAATAAAAGAATCTATTAGACCACCTGGTCTAATGGAATTAGACTTACGTCTAATTACAATCACTTCAAACTAATTTGAAGGAGTTAGATTGCACGTCTAACTTTCACCAGTTAAACTTCACGTCTAACTTTCACCAGTTAGACTGCACGTCTAACTTTCTCTTTTCATTAGACTGCACGTCTAACTCCACGAGTTAGACTGCATGTCTAATTACGGTTCTACTTCAGACTAGTCTGAAGGAGTTAGACTACACGTCTAACTTTCATAATTCATTAGACTGCACGTCTAACTCCACGAGTTAGACTGCACGTCTAATCACGAGTCCATTAGACTACACGTCTAAATCCACGAGTTAGATTGCACGTCTAATTATGAGTATATTAGACTGCACGTCTAACTCCACGAGTTAGACTGCACATCTAATTACGAGTCTATTAGACTGCACGTCTAACTCCACGAGTTAGACTACATGTCTAATTACGAGTCTATTAGACTGCACGTCTAACTCCACGAGTTAGACTGCACGTCTAATTACGAGTCTATTAGACTGTACGTCTAACTCCATAAGTTAGACTGCACGTCTAATTACGAGTCTATTAGACTACACGTCTAACTCCACGAGTTAGACTGCACGTCTAATTACGAGTTTATTAGACGGCACGTCTAACTCCACGAGTTAGACTGCACGTCTAATGACGAGTCTATTAGACTGCACGTCTAACTCCACGAGTTAGACTGCACATCTAATTACGAGTCTATTAGACTGCACATCTAACTCCACAAGTTAGACTACACGTCTAATTTCTCTAGTTAGACTGAACGTCTAACACCATGCATCTAATACCAAATCGGTCTAAGGAACCTCATTAAAACCAAGTCTTATGAAATCTGATTTCGATGCATCTGCATCAAAAACAATTAGACGCGTAGATTATCCATTCATCATTTCATCATCAAAATTCCAATAGTCAAACTATTTCAACCCTTAGTCAAAATAATTTGACCCAACAATTTCCCCCTTTTTTGATGATGAGATTGAAACTTTGCATAGATAACAAATTAAGCATTCATCATATAAATACAGAGTAAAACTTGTTCATCCATCACACATAACCACTTTCAAAAACCAATATTCGAGAAACATAGTTTAAAACTTAACAAAGTAAGAGAGAGGAGATTATTGTTCTTCCCTTTTCACTCGAGGATCAATAGGAAAACGAGTTCCTTCATAGCTCATCCCTTCACCCGTCATCTCTTGACCGGTTAACAAATTGAGAAAAGGAGGAAGAGCGCAACCACCACAACCGCTTCCACTGGATCTCCCACCACGATCACTGCCACTGGTACGACTTCCTCGATCACTACCAGATTGCCCACTACGACCACTACTACTGCTTTGGCCTCCGCGATCACCACCGCTTCGACCTCCACCTCTTTTAGTTGGCCTTGGATTATCATCATTAGTTGGCACTCGCTTAGATCTGGTATCGGTTGATACACCGTCATCTCTTCTACTAGGCTCACCTTGAGTGATACGAGTCTGTTCTTTTTCAATATCAGCTCTCGCATTCTCTTTCTTTTGAAATTTCCTTGCAATGGAGTCGGCATACTCAAGTCTTTCAGCATCTGTTCTTCTCATGCTTCCTTGAATTTCAACTAACTGATTCTTGAATAATTCCATTGATTCCATGATCTCACAATGATTATCAAGATTGATTTGTCTTTCAAGACTCATCATTTCCGATTGACGACTGAAGAGCTTTTTTTCAAATTTGAAGAAATTTGAATTTGAGACATGAGTCTCACGCGTATTCTTCTTCAGTGTCTTATCCAACTCATTAAGGGTATTGACATATTCAGCAAATTCTTTTCTATCTTCTTTCTGGATCTTCAAAATCCTTACCATATTTGATCCCAGAGTTACCACATTTTTCTGAAGAGAATTAAGCAAAGATGTCATCGACTTCAGGAGCTTGGTACCATCGGCAGAAGATCCTTCATTGGATGAATTATCTTGTGAATCTGTTGCCATGCTCTAAATAGGGTTAACTTCGGTGTGAATCTGCAGGGATTGCTCCAGTTCATCCTTCTCAGACTCATTTCCAGTTTTATTTCGCTCTTCTTCTTCCAGCTCCTCTTTTGCTCTCTGAAATCTTTCATACAGATTACCCTTGCTGTGAAGAGGATGAAGAATAATCTCATAGAGATTACCAGCATGAATCCCGAGAAATGGTAGAGGCTTGAAAGTTCTAGCATTTTGATCCTGTTCACCCTTAGATGAGGAACTCTCTTCTTCGGCATCTTTGTCATTTGAAGGTTCCCCCTCAGATCTGATAATCTTTGGCTGACTAACTTCAGCCTCTTTTTCATGGGATCCCTTTGTTCTGACGGCAGGGAATATTACAACTTCTTCTTCATTGATGTTAGGAGTTTGAACTTGCTCCTCAACAATTTCTTCCTCTTGCGTTACAAGAGCTTGGACCGGCTCTTTAACAACATTTTCTTCAATAGTTACAAGATCTTGTTCAGGCTCTTGAATAATCTCTTCTTATTCTAAGGATGGATTCTCTTGAACGGGTTCCTTATTTTGCTCGACAACGGGTTGAGCCAGTAAACGTCTTTCTTCTGTAGAAAGATTTCCAAACTCTATCAGAAGAGCAGCAGCTTGCTCATCTGTATCAGCATGATCAGCAAAGACATCCATTGGTTCGTCTTTATCGGAGAAAATACCAAAATAGCTAACTCCTGAGCAATTAGCTCCATCAACATATCGAGTGACTACATAAAGATAGTCAGCCATGATCTCGTCTAATCTCTTTAAAACATTCGCTTCCACTTCCGCACCTTTCTCAATAGGATTGAAATTTGCTTTTATGGCTTCAAGGATTGGAAATAAAGCTCTTCCTCTTAAACAAGCTTTAATAGGATCCTTTCTCTTTAGAGCTTTAGACACCTCCAGAGTTTTAGCCCATTTGAGAACTTTCTTTTCATTTGCTACAAGCTTACGCCATTGACTACTTATTCCTGAACCCGTGATGACCTCATCATACTGAATTGACATTCTGTTCTGGATCCATGAGTCAAAAATTTCCATCTTCTCAGCAGAAATGGCTTTGACTTGATTCATCATGAGGTCAACAATGCATGTTGCCTCAGAAACATCTTCATTTGCGTCTGTTACGACATCTTTCCCTTTTCCAACGACCTCAACAGGTTTTGGAAAAGATCTTGGTTCACCAAATACAATTCCACACGACTGTCTTGTGGAACGCATCAATTCATAAGCAGATTGAGGTTTCTTGAAGAGTCCAGGAAGAAGCTCGCCTCGAGTGACCTTCCCGGTTACTATGGAGTCTTTTGAAATGGGATTTGAGGAGGAAGGCTCTCTGATAGAAACAGAGGAAGACTTTTCAGCAGTATCACCAGCAATAAGGGTAAGGACTGCACCTTGTTCTGGTTGAACAAACTCTGTAGCACCAGCGGCTATAGGATCGGGTTGACGAACAGGAGACACAATCCTGTCAGTATTCTCAATATTTGGACCAGCTGACTCAACAACAGGCCCTACAGCAGATTCATTTGATGATGCCTTCATCGATTTAGACGTACGGGGTTTCTTTGACTTATCACCATTTGAAACAGATGATCTTGAGGATCTCCGCAACTGATTGGCAGCCGGAGACAGGGGAGACATGGGAATGGTGGCAAGTTCAACTAGACCTTGCCTGATTTTGGAATCGACTATTTCAGAATCCTTCTTTGAAGAGCTCCTTAGGCTAGTAGAACTAGCCTCTGATTCATTGACTGTTTTGGATCTCTTTACTCCTGTCGACAGGATGGAAGCGGCTGGTTGTCTGGATCGTGTAACAGATTTTCCACCTGTCTATTGGCTAGAAGCACCTGAAGGCGATTCTTTAAGGTTCTTCATTTTGACTAGGGTGTTGGCGACTGTGAAAATAGTATACACCCTGGTCGAGTTGATCGGTTCGGGTTCACCCATCGGAACCCCCAAATGCTCCAACAAACAGCTTAGTTGTGCAGCGAAGGTTATACTTTCTTTGTTCTCCTGGTTGAAAGAGAAGCAAAGATTCTGAATTAATGTTAAAGCCAAGTTAACCTGGATCCCCTTTGAAATGGCGCACATATAGTCAAATCGATCTTGACTATAGAGATTGAATGATCCAGCCTTCCCTTGAAGCGCTTTTGCCACCACATCATTTAACAAAATAAATTGTGGTTTAAGGACTTTCTTACTTCCATTCAGATGAATCTCCGAGCCATCGGCAGATAGAACATTCTTCATTTCTTCCATTACTTCCAATGATAGATGCCTGTTGAAAGTATGACCCTCCGATGGAAGTTCGAAGAACTCTACATAAGAGGCTTCGTCGAAAGAGATCTTCGTACCGTTAACAATTGCTACGATGGAATCATCCACCATTGTTATAGTTTGAAAGAACTCCAGAACTTCCTTCTCGTAAAAGATGAACGGACCGCCAAGATATTTTCTAAGACCGGAATACTCGAGGGTTCTGAACATATCGACCACTTCCTATTAATAGAAAGAGTAGACCGATGGGAAATCAACCTGCAAAGTACAGTGACCCAACGTGATTCTCTTGTTTTCCATTTTCAGTAGAATATGAACAGATACAAGATTAATAGAGATTTTTGAGAGAGAGAGACAAAGAAATATAGGGTTGTTAGAAATCTTAAGTGATAAAAAGCTTTCAATCTCATGCAAGAATGTCCTTATATAGACTATCAAGAGTCATATATGATAACCGTCATTTTTCCTAGGGGTATGCCCCATCATTTAAAATTAGACGTCCTTTCCAAAGTGTCATCATTATAATGAGGGTATATCAGTCATTCTCTTTTAACTTGAGAGACATGTGTCTTCATGTTATTATGAGATGACTGTTTTAATGTTTGACCGGGAAAATCAGATATCTCTTCACGTGGACAACTGCCCTTGATCAGTCTAATAGGCACGTAGTTAGACGTTTTTCTTACTGCACAAATTGATAAAACTAAACGTCTATTAGACGCATGGGTCCATTAGACGCATACGTCTAATTACGTGTTGTAAAGTATACGTCTAATGTCTATTAGACGTGTACGTCTAATTACGCATAAACACCACGTGTTAGACGTGTGTTTGATTAGACGTGAGCATCCTCTTGCTCATAACGTAAAAACGTCTAACGTCTATTAGACGTGTACGTCTAACTGCGTAGGTTTTAAACCACAACATATAGGCTTAGATGTATAGATTGTGAGCAAAAATACGTCTAAGTACAGACCATTTCCTTTAGACACCCTTGTCTAATAGACCGATTAAGGTCATTCATCTTGAGAGTATCTTTACTTTCAAAGTAATTTTTCCCTCTCATTTTGTGCAAGTACAAAAATGAATAACCAAATGTTTTGAGATTCTTCGGACCAAAAAAAAATTAATACAAAAACATAGAAAAACATTTATTCTTCTAGAGTGGCAGCAGCCATTGTTGATCCTCTGAACTATATACTCAAGAGAGTATTCTCCATGCTTCCTTCCTACAATCCTCCTACATCACCTACATAACAAACTATTTACAAACTTGGTACCCATATTCAATTGGGTCCTCAATCAATTAGTCCCTTAGGAATCCATATTTGACATATTCTAATGGATTTCCCATTTTGCGTTGTGATTAATGCGTATGATTTTGACTTAGCAGACGACTTTCTGCTAGCCACTGATCCCTTAGCTTTTGAAGAAGACTTTCTTTTAAAACTCATTGACTTTGAGTCAGGTTTTAGATTGTCAGACTTGCTAGTTGCTTCTAATTTATTCTTCAGTCAGCTAACAGTCGGCGGAACATAAATAATTTTATTCTTAAAAGTTATTTCTTCACGAATGGGATCAGATTCACTATCAGTCATACCACCTTTAACAAAACTTATTGGCTTAAGCTTGTCATTTGATGAGTTTGACTTTTTGCAGGACAGGTTAGGGTCATTGCCATCAAATCCTAGACCGGATCTAGATCCAGCAGGTCTTAACTTGCTGATCTGATATTTGACAGCTTCTCCAGACCTTGTCCATGCACTGACAATATAGTTTAACCTCTTGTTTTCAGCTAAAACAGTTTGAATCTGTTCTTTGAACATCTCATTCTCAGATGTGATCTCTGCAACTTTCTTTTCAAAAACATTTGACTCAAGAGTTTGAGATAAAACTGGTTGATATACTTCAGATGGAGATTTAGTTTCATTTAGGGATTCTTCTAGCTTTCTGTACTCAATGACCATATCATTTAGTGAAGCTACTAGTTGTTCCCTTGAAAATCTTTCAGAAGAGAAGTCAAATACCTCAGTTTCCTAAGTCTGTTCTTCATCTTCTCTTCCCATGAAACAAGGCACTTCTTCGTCATCACGATCACTGGATGAGAAGTAAGAGTCACGGATGCTTCGTTTATTCTTTCCATCTCCTGCTATGAGAGCCTTCAGCTCCTTGTCATCATCCTTCTTATCTTCACACTTAGGTTTCCTGCACTCTGATTGGTAATGCCCTGCAATACCACAGTTATAACATTTAACATTAGACTTTGATTTCTTATTATCATTGGAATTTGAAGAGCTTGAGTTAGGATTTCTCTTCTTCATGAAGTCGCCAAACTTCTTCACGAAGAGAGACATGGCGTCGCTGCTCAGTTGTTGTGTCGCCATCTTCACATCATAAGTTATAGGTGGCTCTTCAGCAATCACCAGAGTTTTGGCAATGATAATGGATGTGGATTGATCTTTTTCCATCTTACAGTTCAGCTCGAACTCATAGGTCTTGATATCAGCAAACAGGTCGAAGAGAGAGATCTTGTTGAGATCTTTGGATTCCCTCATATCCATCGTCTTTATGTCCCATTCCCTTGGAAGAGGACGCATGACCTTGATAGCAAGCTCCCTGATGCTATAGGTCTTGCCTAAGATGGATAAGGAGGAGACAATCTTGCTAAATCTGGTGTCGAACTCGTTCATTGTTTCACCAAGGCGCATCTTCAAAATTTCAAATTGTTGAGTGGCAACCATGATCTTGTTTTCCTTGGTTTGCTCGTTGCCCTCACATAGTTGGGTGAGTCTATCTCAGACCTCTTTAGCAGTATCGCATTCGATAATGTAGTTGAACATGCTATCATCGAGAGATCTGTACAGAACATCAAGAGCCATGTTGTTGAGGTTGTTTTGCCTCTTTTCTTCATTAGTCCATTCGGTTTCTCCTTATCGATCTTGATAGGACCCTCTGTGATGACACTCCACATATCGTCATGAAGAGAAGAGAGATGCGCACGAACTCTTTTCTTCCATACGATGTAGTTTTCTCGAGAGAAAGGTAGAATGGTTGTTGTAGTGGCATCTTTGGTTATGGTTGTCATTTTTCAGAAAAAGCTTAAGAATAGAAATAGAGCTCTGATACCAATTGATAGAATCGGCTTTATCAATAGAGACAGGGGTTTGGCGATTGATGAAGGCTTATGAAAAACGATTTGAAAGAAATCTTGTTAGGGATTTGATTCACTTTCTATTCTACGCAAACCCTTGTAAACACTTACAATAGAATCAAGTGCGGAAATATTTACTTAGGTTTGAAGCTTATGATCAAGAATGAGAAGATGACAAAAATGAACAACACAATAGTTTGTTTATGGATGTTCGGAGCAAACTCTCCTATATCACCCCTTCTTCCAACCACTGGAAGGATTCACTATAATATACTTTGAATCAATTACAGTTTGCACGAATAGCTCAATGTTGAACAGAACAGACTTTGTTCAACTTACAATATGATGAATATCACTCAGCTAAAACGATGCTTTGATTCTAACTCTATCTTGATTAACACACAGTACAATCAGGAAAGCAGCTAACAGTTTTAATGTTCAAGAGCTTGATTTCACAGTAATTCCATAGACTCTTCTTAGAATACAAGCAACAGGATTTCTCTCTATAGTCCGTTGTCCTTAAGAATCTTTAAATATGAACATGTACCAACGGTCGAATCTTCATACTGATACGTGGCACTCTTCCATTGGAACGCCTCCATAGTACACAATAGACTCTGAATACAAGGATCGTGGTCGTACACAACAGGTAGTGCGCCGAATATTCTTCAGAGATTTACCTGCAAAACAAGTAATGGCAAGGATATTCGCTTACGTGTCATTGGTTGATTGGTTGCGTTTGGCTGTCGTACTGATCTTCACTAGAAAGTGGAGCAGGAGTAGCGTACAGCTATAGTACGTGGGTAGGCGGGTGCAAGCTTCAAGCAATTGCTTAAGCAAAGCATTAGACGTATTTCAATTAGACGACCTCGTCTAATGAAATCAAATGTCCCCGTCTAATAATAGAATCCATTAAACCACCTAGTCTAATAGGATTAGACATACGTCTAATTACAATCACTTCAGACTAATCTGAAGGAGTTAGACTGCACGTCTAACTTTCTCTTTTCATTAGACTGTACGTCTAACTCCACGAGTTAGACTGCACGTCTAATTACGGTTCTACTTCAGACTAGTCTGAAGGAGTTAGACTACACGTCTAACTTTCATAATTCATTAGACTGCATGTCTAACTCCACGAGTTAGATTGCACGTCTAATCACGAGTCCATTATATTGCACGTCTAACTCCATGAGTTAGACTGCACGTCTAATTATGAGTCTATTAGACTGCACGTCTAATTCCACGAGTTAGACTGCACGTCTAATTACGAGTCTATTAGACTACACGTCTAACTCCACGAGTTAGACTACACGTTTAATTATGAGTCTATTAGACTACACGTCTAATTACGAGTCTATTAGACTGCACGTCTAATTACGAGTCTATTAGTCTGCACGTCTAACTCCATGAGTTAGACTACACGTCTAATTACGAGTCTATTAGACTGCACGTCTAACTCCACGAGTTAGACTGTACGTCTAATTACGAGTTTATTAGACTGCATCTCTAACTCCACGAGTTAGACTGCACGTCTAATTACGAGTCTATTAGACTGCACGTCTAACTCCACGAGTTAGACTGCACGTCTAATTACGAGTCTATTAGACTACACGTCTAACTCCACGAGTTAGACTGCACGTCTAATTTCTCTAGTTAGACTACACGTCTAACACCATGCATCTAATACCAAATCGGTCTAATGAACCTCATTAGAACCAAGTCTTATGAAATATGATTTCGATACACTTGCATCAAAAACAATTAGACGCATAGATTATCCATTCATCATTTCATCATCAAAATTCCAATAGTCAAACTATTTCAACCCTTAATCAAAATAATTTGACCCAACTATACGCGCCTGTTGCTTCTTGGACAGTGCTGACCTGCTTCAATTTCATCCCTTGTCTCATGGGGGTCGTGTATGGAAGGAGCGTGGCAAGAAGGCTCATCATCATAGGGGGCGGTGCGAGGATCTTGGCCCTTACCCGACGCACCACTTTCGATTGCTGCAAGTTTTTCTTTAGTGGTGTTGAATCTTATTTCCATGTTATTGCTTAATTTGGTCATCTGCTGTTTATGGGCAGCGTTCATAGCAGCCGATTTAGTCGTGTGTTGGTGCAAAATGGCCCGCATAGCTATTGATTGTTGGGACAAACCCTCGATTAGGAACTTTAGCGCCTCCATTTCTGTCTGCTGGCGGATTTTTACCATTTGGAGAATCGCCCAGCTCTGATACCAATATGTTAAACTTGAAACAATAACTTAGCTTTCCGAGTTCTTGATACCAAGAATCGGGTTCTTGATAGTTGGGATCGAGGGTGGAATTATATACTCAAGCGTAGCGGATATAATGTGAGAAGAGAATTCGGGGTTAAGGAGAGAAGAAATAAAGGTGAGAAGAGAAATACTACTAGAATACTCCTAGTAGTCCAAGATAGGGGTCTAAGACCGAGAGAATAACTTAGAGTAACAACTTTCACAAGCTTCAATTCATAGCCCAAAAAGTGGGGTGGGCATCAGCATTTATAGCGGTTGAATTACCCAATAGTAGTCGGTTACAATTTTGTTATAACAACTTGTAGAAATAACAGAATTCGATTTGAAAGAAATATAAGATAAGGGAAACAAAACAGAATTATTAAATAAAAAATATAAACTGGTCTATGTGCACAATAGGATCGAGGAAAGGGAGCTGGAATTATTCTAGGACCGATGCATTAATTTGGAGATCCTAATAGTGTCTTACATGCATTTTTGGTAGGCTTGGGTTTTACATAAAACATTTAACCTTTTGTCCTCCATTAATGTCAGTTGTTCATATCGAGATTTGAGTTAGTCTTCTTCGATAACATAGCTCTCTAAGAGTATTCTTAGGAATGGAATCTCTATTTTGATAGGTTGTACATTGTCCATGACGTAAACTAGAGAGTATGGAGTTTCATTCGTTGAAGTTTGAACAGTTGTACGATATCCCTATAAGGCGTATACTAGCTTCTTGTGCTAGTCCTTGTATGTGTTGGTCATCTTTTTTTTATCAAAATCACATTTTTGTTTGCCACTTTGACCGCACCATTGGTTTTTTTTTCTCGATCTTGAACTCGTCAAGAAATTACAACACTTTTCTTTGGAAGTGTCGACCATTGTCTGAAATCAAGGCGTGAGGAACTACATATCTAGCGATGATGCTAGTTCAGATGAACTTAGCCACTTGAGATTATTTCAAAACTTTGTAAGAGGCTGCTTCAACCCTTTGGTGAAGTAGTCTATGACGACAAGTATGAACTCATGTCCATTTGAAGCATGGGGATATATTTTCTCGATAACATCGATGCCCCCATGTAGAAAAGGTCCAAGGGGATGTCATATTGTAAAGGAGCGAGATAGGTGTATGCTTTAGGTTAGTATAGATTTAGCACTGAAGAAAGCTTCTTACATACCTTACACATTATAATTAGAAGTTTTGTTAGTAATATCTTAAACGAAGTATTTTCTTGGTTACATCAATTGCATTCATGTATGGGCCACATATCCCTACATGTACTTCTTCCATGATCCTCATGGATTTAGGATTATCTATGTAGGGCATGTTTTGACCATTGAAAGATCGATGGTAAAGTCTGTTGGTAATCCAAGAATAGTTAGTGGAATATTGGTGCATTGCCCGTCGTTCCTTAGCTCGGAAATGGGAAGGATATTATTCGTACTTGATATACTTCTGGAGAGTATTGTACTAGGGTTTCGCAGCATTCTCACGTAAAGTTACTGCTCCTAGTATAGTTGCTTTTGTTGGATTTTTAATGGTTTGAGTCATGATTTCTAGAGTATCCACAGCATCTGCAAAGCAATTTTGGCTACTTGGAGCGTGAACAAATAATACTTGATCGTATTTGTTCATGAGTTTGGTCAGGTGAGCGTGGTAGGGTTTCAAATTTTCCCCTTTGACTTGACATGTGCCATTGGCTTGGGATATAACCAAGTTAGAGTCACCAATGACTTCTAGGTTGGTTGCCCATTTTACATATGACAATTTGAGACTCAAGAGGCATGCCTCGTATTCGGCCTAGTTATTGGTGATGGGATATTTGAGTTTTATGGATGTTAGGTTATACATCCCTTTCAGGTCAACGGTAAAATCCCAATTCTATAACCCTACTTTCAGAAAGCTCCATCAAATATTAGTTTCCATGTGTCTGTTGTAATACTCATAATTCCCTTGTCGGGGAATGCGAGTTCGTCTTCTGACTCAACAATGATGGATTGGTCAACGATAAAGTTTGTAACAATGCTTACTTTGATAGACTTATATATTGTATAATCTTTGTCATATTCGGATAACATCATCCTCCATTTGGCTAGCCTAGGTGATAGAAGGCTTCGTTGGAACATGAAGTGGATCGGATCAAGTCTTAAAACCAACTTGATGGGGTGGGCTTGCATGTAGTGTCTCAACCTTTTGGTGACTCATGTTAATGCCCAATATATTTTCTTATATAGAGTGTAATTAAGTTCACCAATCATCCTTTTAATGATGTAGTACACATTTGTTTCGAGTTTGTCCTCATTTTCTTAAGCCAATAGACTTCCCATGGTTGTGTTTGTTATATTAAATGACATGAATGTCGGTTTTAAAAGACATGAGTATAGGATGGGATTTTAAGTATTCCTTTATTTTTTCAAATGCTTGTTGACATTTTTCATCCGATACAAATATTTGGGCTTTCTTCAGTAGACTAATTTTCCTAAAAAACCTAGGACCTCTCTTTCGTTTCGAAGGACCAACTTAGTTGTGATTATTTCTATTTTAGAAGGATCGGATTCTATTTCCCTCTATGTGATTAAGAAGCCTAACATTTTACCATTTATGACTCTAAAGGTACATTTCTTCAGGTTGAGTCGTAGCTGATATTTCCTGATTCGTTGCAGGAATTTTTCGAGGTTTATGACATGTCTTTCACGATCCTTTGATTTGACAATTTTGTCGTCGACAAATACTTCCACTACTTTGTGGATCATGTCATTAAAGATTATTGTGCCTGCCCTTTGATAGGTGGCTCCCACATTCTTAAGACCGAAAGGCATGACCCGATAACAAAAGGTTCATACTTATGTTATAAACGTGATCTTTTCCTTATCTTGTGGGGATCTTAGGATTTGGTTGTATCTTAAAAATCCGTCCAAGAATGATAATAGTTCATGATCGGCAGCATGGTCGACCAATATGTTGATGTGTCCTAGCGGGAAGTGATCCTTAGGGTTGGCCTTATTCAGATCCTAATAATCTACGCACACATGTATCTTCCTATTTTTATTTAGAACGGGAACTACGTTAGCTATCCAGGTAGGATATTCCACTACCCCGAGAAATCCAACTTCTAATTGCTTTAGGACTTCTTCTCAGATTTTGGTCACGACTTCCTTTTTCATCTGTTTGAGCTTTTGCTTTAGTGGCTTAACATCTGGATATAGAGGAATGTGATGGTGTGATCTTTGGACCAATTCCTAACATATCCTTGTATGAATAGGCGGAGACGTCTCTGTTGGCTTTTAATAACTCAACTAACTCTAGACATTCTTGCGAGTATACAACTTTGGTCGATTAGTACAATTTGAGGATCGTCGGTCGTGTTTAAATTGATTTTAATTGTCTTTTCCGCTGAGGAGACAATATCGTCCTCAGTTTTTAAGAAATGTTTGGTATCAAAGTTTAAATCAGAGTAAAAGGAAGATCATTTCTACTCATACATTCGAAGTCAACTTCTGATGATACATGGAGGGGTTTATTACATGTAAGAAAAGATGATACAACAAGATCATTGTTCTCAGATTTCTTACAATGTACAGTATTTTACATCTCTCTACAAATGAGAGGAGAAAGAGTTCTATCTTCGTCGATTAAAGTATCGACTGATGAAAGGGAATCGGTTCCTTGAAGACCGAAAAAGTTGGCTTCTAGAGCTGGATCAACTGTCTTGGGAATTTGTGCCAAGTTTTCCAAGGCATTGCATCAATAGTTCGTTCTTTTCTTAATCATAAAAATATAAGGGTTAGGATTATGAAGACAGTCTGAAAAGATTTCGAGACTTGGAAAATATCTTTGTAAATTTGGGTTAGTAAAGGCTTTGGGGAAGTCAAAGTATAGGGTGCTTTGTCCCTCGCGGATTAACTGTCCATTCAAGGTTAGCGGAACATCTATGCATCGTTTGGATATCCTTTCCTTGCGGATTTCATCGAATCATATAGGAACATATCCAAAACTGTGGCGATCCATGTTACAACATGATTGTAGGAATGATGGCATGCCATTGGTATTTGGGCTTAACCCCAAGCTAGGGAAATGTCATATTTTGTGCATCATTATAATAAAAGGGAGACTAAACGTACTTGTAAGTACTAAAAATCTACACTCCAATTTGTAATAATAAAATAATTATTTTTAAATAAATAAAATCAAAATAATTAACCTAATGGCTAAAAACCTATTTAAAATAATTAATTATGGTTAATTATTGTGTTAATTAATTAAATTAATTAAGGGTTAAAGACAAAATAAAAAAATAAAATTATTTGGAATAAATGTTGACCCATAACATCTCAAAATAATTTTAGAAAAATTAAAAAAAAAATAATTATGATGAATTGTTGTATCCATTTCATCTAAAAAGAATTATGTATTTAAATCCTAAAAATATAAAAATAAAAAAAAGTAAAATATTTGTCATATTTATTTTAATATCTTGTGTATTTAAAAAGATCAAAATTAAAATCAGACGAGTAAAAGAAAAATTAATTTCAAACAAACCCTTAAGGTTTTAAAATAAAATTAAATCTGTAATCGGGTGGAAAGAATTACAGCAGCAACCGCGCGCATTGGATCAGCATTGGATTTTCATCCAACGCACCAGACGCTTCCACACAGCCCAATGCAACCGAAGACGTGCGCATCCGGGACACAGGCGCATCCGGGACTTGGTCCTGAGGCGCTAACGGATTGCTCAATCACCAACGGAATGCAGACGGAACACGTTAAAGCACATGAAATGACATCGTTTCATGCACTACCATCTTCTCCAACGCAACGTCAAACTGGATAAAAATAGCCCGCCTTTGATCTTCAAATCAAAATGGAACTCTCTCGTTATTCCACCATTTTGTCTCATTTAAAGCCTAGAATGATCACCCTACGATGATGATCATTCTCCCTACAAAAATAGGAATGAATCATCCCTTTTCTAGCGACTTCAGCCAAGAACAGTATAATGCCATTAATGACTTTTGGCCGATTCAGGCACCATAAGTTATCAACCGACTTAGGAATGCTATAAAAATCTTCCCTAAGTAATTATGAAGGTAGAGAATCCAATCTCCACTTTCAAATTGGAAGATTTCAGAAATCCGTCATTGAAGCACAAAGCTTCTAGATTTTTTGAAAATCCATTTAAGACCTTAAAGCTTGGGTCCATGCATCCCAACAGCTTTCCTAAGGTCTAAGGAGTGTTCTTCAATCCTTGTTATGATTACAATCACCATCTAATTCATATTTATAGTTTGAATTTGAAATTATTATAATTCAAATTGTAAAAGTTTGTATGATTGTTGTTCATAGTGTCTTGTGGATGGAAATCATTCATGGGATCATTTAGGAACTATCTGGATATGATAGAACTAATCAATTGATCTAAATAACAAAAATAAAATTTTAATTTTAAAAAATCAAAAAAACAGGTTTGTTGTTCTTGGGTTAATTATGTTGAATTATAGTCCAGAAAGCTTCCTAACATATTTGTAAACATGTTGGGCAACTATTTGAATAATATTTGATCCATCCCGGTCATGTTTGATCAAAATAAAAAATTTTAAAATAAAATAAAAATTTTGAGTTCTTAAATTGGTCAACACGAGCAGCCATTGTTCTTGTTTTGTTACCAATCAAGTATATGTGATATAAAGAAGCTATTGGATAACTCCTTTCACTTCAAAACAGCTTTTAAATTAAAAACTCAAATATTAATCAGAAATTGTTTTGAACAAATTGATCATCATCTAGGTCAATTGATACTTTGAGATGATGATCAACATGTTCCTAAGAGCTTTGTGAAGCTACCCAAGCTCTTGGATCAATGAATCATAGCTAAAAATGAATTTAAAAAATGGAGTTTTATGTTCTTGAGGACCGAGGCCTGTTAGCCTAGGACCGAGAGATCCGACCGAGAATCCTCGATCCAGACTGAGACCAAGGATCGAGAAAATTGTGCTAGGACCGAGACCTAAGACCAGTGTTCTTGGGCCGAGACCAAGGACCGGTGTTCTTGAGCTAGGACCGAGACTTGTGACCAAAAGTTCTAACCCTAGGACCTAGACTCCTAGACCTAGGACCGAGAGTTCTAACCCTAGGACCAAGACTCCTAGACTTAAGACTAAGAGTTCTAGCCATGAGACCGAGAATCCCAAACCCTAGGACTAAGACTCCTAGACATTGGGACTGATTATCCTTAACTCTAGGACCGAGAGTTCCAACCATATGACCAAGAATCCTAGACCTAGGACCGAGAGTTATAACCTAAGGATCAAGACTCCTAGGCATTGGGACCAAGTATCCCTAACCCAAGACCGAAGGACTTAGTCTAGATCTAGCCTCTAACCGAGAAGATTATACACCTCGACCGAGAGACCTAGTCCCAGGATAGTCCAGGACCGATAAGTTTTTACACCTAGACTGGTAATCCCAGCCAAGGACCGAGATCCTTAGCATCCTGACCAAGGGACTCCGGCACTTAGACCAAAAGCTCCCGAGCCCTAACCAAGGATCTCTAGACCCGGACCGATAAAAACGAACCCAAACCTTAGGACTCTGGTCTTAAGGCCTGTTTGGTTCCACTTTTAAAAAATCCAAAATTGTTTTTATAATTTTGGGACTCCAAATCATTTTCTAAAAATCCCGAAAAATTAGAAAATACATTTAAATATTTTAGGATATTTTCACAAAAATATTTCAATAAAGGCTCATTTAGTGTTTATTTCTAAATCTTAATGACTTTAAAAATGATTAATATTCTTCATGTATTTCCACCCTAGTTATCATACGCAACATGTATCAACATTTAAATATTGTCTGTTTCAATATTTTAAATAATGCTAAAACCTAGAAATATGACTAGAACCAGAAGAATAATTGGTTGAAACACAAATGTTATACAACTAATTTTCAAAAAGCCAACTTTATAAATAGAGACCGTTTTTAAAATGGGTACGGAAGACAAAGTACGAAGGCCCTTTCCCGAGTAACACCAAACTACGAACTAAAAAAAAACTTTGGTCAATAAGTTTGTATACGTATGCCAACTTTTATTGATTTTTTGAAAACAATCAATTGGAGACTCTATTTCAAACTAAATAATCTCTTAAATTAATTATGTTTAATTAATTTAAACTAATGGATTTTTAAATCAAATTATAGTTTGATAAACCCCCGGATTAATTAGTTTTTAAAAGTTGTCAAGAATCAGCGACATCTTTTAAAAATAATGTTCTATTTAAAAAGAAAATTTATAACATGTAAACTGAGGTTGAATTTCTAGAACATCAAGTTTTCCATGGAACCCGATTAAAGGGGTCTTTCTGAGGGTTACAGCTTTCTAGCGACTCTGATGGGGATTAAATGTTTTAATAGAAAATATAAACTTGGCTTTTTGAAATATTTGTCTCACGTTTTCAAACACTTAATAGGTTTGTCTTAAAAGGTACAACACCTTAAAAGACGTATGGTTTTATCCCTATTTTAGATCCTTTATGTGTAAAGGTACATCACACTATTTTTGCAAAGAAGTTCTTGATCGAGATCGGTACTTCTACACCTATTTGCAAAGATTATCAATGTGGAATGAAAACTTGTTATAAACCGATTGATGTTGCGAGAGGAAAAACTAGAATACTCGAGACTGACCCCACCATTTGGCAATGAGTTGTCCAATAGGACTCAGGCATTGTGGAGGTGGGGAAAATTCTCAATTGAGTAGATATTCCCTGGTTTATGGCGGGGGTTTACCCCCTCCACTATCGGTGAATGAAACACTCTTATCATTCCACCCTTAGAACAAAAAAGTTTGGTTACTATAACCCAGCCAGTTGTTTGTTGTGCTTAGACAACCAAAAGTCCTCGTCACTACAACCCCTTATGTGACTACTATATATGTATTATCTGTATTTATGTATAGTCTAAGAGAGCATTTTGAACATGTTCATTCCTTTTTAAAACAAACGCATGTTTGTAAATGTTTGAAATTTTCAATCATAGACGATGTCCATGATGACGGATGTCGCACTACTTCCAAGGATTGATAAATTTCACACAAATGAGTGGAAATATCGATCTTATGGCCTCATTCATATCATGAGGTTCATAAATTTCAAAGTAAATTCAACATTCATGATGGAAACGTAACGAAGATGGATTCCTGTTAAACTGGCTTATTTCCTCGGGGAAAGGTCTATTTGTCCAATCATAGAGGAATTCCAAGCTATCCTCATGACGAACAGCAAAAATGTGTTATATTTGAGGCCATTTGTGGAAAGCTCTTACAAGAGGAGTATAAATACTCCAAAGTCACATCTGATGCTATCCTCGCAAGGACGTACATCGATTTCCAAACTTAGACTAAGATGAAAATAAGAAATGGAGAGATTCCTCTAACTCAAGGATAATCCCTAAAAATGATATCAATCCTACTAGCTCATTTTTTCTAACACCAGCAAATGGTAAAAACTCCTAAAGAATCATTGAGGTAGCACACCAAATGAGAAGAGGCAATAAAGATCTCTCTAGTGTTATTCTAGAAGTAACACTAATGGGCCTGAACAGCTCATGTTTATCTTCCACCATGAGAAAAAGGGGCTCCCTTAATTCTCTACATCTGGCTGCTTGACAAGCTTAAGCAATCACCACCTGTATTTCCTGATGGCATCATGTCCCCTTCTATTTAGTATCGAAGAATGAAGGAAGTTTTGCATGGACCTCCGGTATAGAGGAATGACGAAGTCTGGGACATTCTTCCATGGTACCTCATTAAGAAGATGACTTTCATGATAGATGTCAAGTCATTGATCATTCTTATGGGTTTGGAATGGATTACTTATTATTACACTCATAGCCTACTCAAGAATTTCGGCTACAACTTCATTGAAGTTGTCTTCGATGTGGATATGTCAATCGACCATGTGGCCTATGCAGGATATCTCAAAAATATTATTACGCCTCCAAATGAATATCCTATTAAAGGGAATGAAGTACTTGAATCACATCCTCCAATAATATGAGGTCGTTTAGGAAAATGAAACAGAGGCTTTGCAGCATATAATGGAGCAAATCGCGTTGATCACAACTTCTTTTAGCAAATCAGCAAATTTCGTCTACATCCCAAAACATACCCCCTTCTCCTTGATCTCCTAACCACATAATCCCGGTTATGTTCACCTACATTAAAACCTGTCTTATTGGTCAGTAATCTCAAGAAGAAATCTCTCTCTACAAAGACTTCAAAGAGGATATCGACCAAACTACACGGGTACGACATAAGAAGGTAATCAACCCCCTAGGAACATAGGAAAAAACAAGTTCTAGTGGCTGATCAACTACCGCTAATGGAATATGAACTCCAGATGGCTCAAGTTCAAGCCGTGTAGGTATAAATGTAATACCAACTAAACAAGTTAGCTAAGGTCAAAAGCATTGAAGAACATCTTGACTGGAAAGACGCTATGAAAGATGTCGAACGATCTCATTGCAACTTAGAGAATCAACTATTCTCCACTTATTCCCTTAGTATCTTGATGATGTTGCTCTACGCTGGTATAGCCAGCAAAAGATAATCTATCTACAGAGCAAAGAAGAACTGGATGCAACGTTCATAGAACACTTTTCAATTAATCTCAACCTTGAATGACCAGAAAAGTGGTTGAAGGAAATGAAACAGGAATAAAATGAGAAAATCTCTGTGTTTATCCATGAGTGCCATAGTGCGATGCATTCCGGGGTGTCCAGCCCATTTTGAATTGTGACACTCCTTCAAAACATCACGTCGCAGGCTTCCCCATTTGGGCACGAACACCTGCTTCCCTTTCGTAAGGAGCAACCCGTCTTCGACCCAAAACCTTAGGGTCTTGCCACTTCGAGCAAATTCCATCATGTCATGCGCATTGGGATCTTTCTCCAGGCCTTCCCGTATGCGTTCCCTCGGGTTGGTCTCGGGTTGGTCTCGGGTTGGCTTATGGCGGCCAGTTCTGCCTTGCGACTTAGTGCATCGGCTACACGATTGGTGACCCCTGGCCTGTACTCCAATGTGTAGTCGAACTCCGCTAGAAATTCTTACCACCTAGCATGTTTTGATGCCAGCTTCTATTGCGTCTGGAAGTAGCTGGTGGCAATGTTGTCAGTTCTGACCTTGAACTTGCTACCGAGCAAGTAATGCCTCCATGTGCGTAGGCAATGCACGACCGTTGTCATCTCCTTTCCGTGGAAAGTGTATCTTTGTTCTGTGTCGTTCATCTTTCGGCTCTCGAATGCAATGGGGTGACCCTCTTGCATCAATACACCTCCAATGGAGAAATCAGATGCATCGGTCTAGACCTCGTACTTTTTAGTGTGGTCCGGCAGTGCTAGCACAGGTTGTTTGGTAACTTCAACCTTGAGCCCCTCGAAGGCCTGCATGCACCGCTCATCCCAACTCCATGATAGGTCCTTTTTCAAAAGGTCGGTGAGAGGTGCAGCAATATTTGAGTACCCTTTTATGAACTTCCGGTAGTAGTTGGCCAAACTAAGGAATGACCGAAGTTGGGGTACATTTTTGGGCGGCTCCCATTCTTGAATGGCCTTGACCTTGGCTTAATCCATCATGATACACCTGGACTTGACACGATGATCCCAACTCCATGATCGGTCCTTTTTCAAAAGGTCGGTGAGAGGTGCAGCAATCTTTGAGTACACTTTTATAAACTTCAGGTAGTAGTTGGCCAAACCAAGGAAAGACCGAAGTTGGGGTACATTTTTGGGCGTCTCCCATTCTTGAATGGCCTTGACCTTGGCTTAATCCATCATGATGCACCTGAACTTCACACGATGACCCATGAACATCACCTCATCTTGGGAGAATGAGAACTTTTCCAGCTTTGCGTATAACTCATTCTCGCGCAAGGCCTGGAAAACCAATCTCAAATGTTCACGTGCTCATGCAGCATGGGTAAGTATACTACTATGTCATCGAGATAGACTACCACAAACTTATCTAAGTAAGGGTGGAAAACATTGTTCATGAGAGTGTAAAACGTGGCTAGGGCATTCGTAAGGCCGAAAGGCATAACAAGGAATTCGTACAATCCATACCTGGTTACCATGGCGGTCTTGGGCTCATCTCCCTTGGCAATTCTCACTTGCCAATAACTGGATCATAAGTCTATCTTTGATAACCACTTGGCTTCCCAAGTTGGTCTAACAACTCACCAATGAGAGGTATCGGGTACTTGTTCTGGATGGTGAGTTTGTTGAGTGCTCTATAGTCTACGCACATCCTCAGTGACCCATCATGTTTCTTCTAGAATAGCACTAGGGCACTATAGGGCGATTTGGACAGTTGGATCATGCCCGCATATAGCAACTCCTTCAACTACCTTTGTAGCTCCTTTAGCTCGGGTTGTGTCATCCTATAGGGCGTGCGAGATGGCGGCATAACATCGATCATCAGCTCGATTTTGTGGTCCACGTTCCGTTCTGGTGGTAATCTTCTTGGGAGTTTGTTGGGCATCACATCTTTGAACTCCTCCAGCACCGCTTGGACCTCCTTAGGTATTTCCCCTTTTCTTTTGGGCTCATCCTCATCATCCACCATGGGAAAAGCCGCAAACGTCTCTTTGCAACGTTTCAGACCTCGGCTGAATTGCATCATCAAGAGCATGCTCTTCCTCTCTGATTCTTTCTTTTCTGGTATGGAACTAGTCTTCTCGTGGTCCAAGATAATTAGAGAATTAGAGTAAGGATAATACAAGCACGTACCTAGTCGAACCATCGCAGTCCCAACACTATGTCGTAATCATCCATAGGGACTATGGTGAAAGAGACCACTCCCTTCAAGTCTCCGATCTGAGTTGGTACGCTCTTCGCCTCCCCGGCCACCGGCTTGGCTGTTGTGTTGACGGACTTGATGGTTCCTTTTGTTGGATTGACGCTAAGACCCAATGATTTGGCCACTCCCTCGCGCATGAAGTTGTGAGTGGCACCCGTGTCTATTAGTGTTTTGACGCGCTTTCCCCTAATCAAGGCCTCCATGAACATTGAGCCCCTCTTTGTTCCCTTGACCGGTTCTACCACACTAGCCTTAACCGCATTAAGTAGTTTTATAGATCCCATTTGAGTCCCTTCTTCTTCTTCGGCTAGCTCGGTCACTTGTACAGCCGCAACCTTCTTTCCTTTGAACGGGAACATAAATTTCAAATGGTTAGTAGCTCCACAAATATGACAAGCTCTTGGCTTACCTGATTCCTCGGCTTGCTTCCCCAAGTTGCTGTTTGGATGCCACTTCTTGGGTGGGCGGTCTCCCCCACCTTTCTCCTTATTCTCCTTGTTGGACTTCGGCCTATTCGTGGACACTTTTAGCTCGATCAGGCTTTCTACGACTGCAATGGCTTCGGAAACATTCTGCACTTTGGCCTTTTGGAGCTCTAGTTGTGCCCATGTCTTCAGGACGTTGATGAATGTGAACAGGGCCTCCTGTTCGGTGAGACTTGGAAACTCGAGCATCAGTTCTTGAAACTCTTTCACGTACTCCTTGATTGATGGACTTGTTGTGCGCGAGTTGACTTAGTCATTTCCGAGCTTCAAAATCCGCATTTTCTGGGAAAAATTGGCATTTGAACTCGGCCTTGAAATCTTCCCAAGTCTCCATTCGTAATGTGGCACGTTCAATGTCTGTTTCACGCCTCCTCCACCATAGAAGCACCATGTCTACTAGAAAGAAAGGTGTTGTATCCAACTTAGTTCGATCATCGAGTATGTTGGATGTCCGGAAGTACATTTCCATGTTCCAAAGGAAATCTTCAACTTCCCTTGCATTTCTCGAACCCTTGAATGGAGTGGGTTTTGGAACATCAATCCGATGAGGTGCCGCACCTCGAAGTTCCCCTCCATTTCCACCAATCCGGCCTTCGATTGCTTCAAGCCTTCCTATCATCTCCCTCCTGAAGGCATCGTTCATCATTTGGAGCTCTCCCTGGACTATCGCGAGTACCTCATTCTGAATAGCATTAACATAACCTCAGATCACTCCCATCACTTCATCCCGAATGCCACGATTCGAGTTGTTAATCATACCCATCACTTTATTCTCCAATTTTTCACTTGCCTCGTCCAATGCCGCCACCTTATCGGCCACCGTGTTGAACACTTCGAGAGCTTCCTAATGCTCGATCATGCATTCCTCTAGTCTGGTCACCCGGCTATCCATGGAAGCATTTATCTTGACGGACCTTCCCCTCTTGGGTGCCTTGTCCTTTTGTTTGTCGGTCAGAACCTTTGTGACGTTAGATCCTGAATCCATTTCTTGCAACGTGAATGCGGAAGCATGAAACGCTTGCTCTGATACCACTTGTCACGGGCTAAATCTCGAACGCTTGATTTTTCTCGACCCGTACGATACTAGGTTAGTATTGCCACAATTCTAACTAGTCAACCTTTCTGAAAATGCAAGAAGGAAACTTTAGAGTGAGAGTGAGAGCTTGGAGAATAAGATTGTATTCAATTACGTGGTGCTTGGCTTAATGACCAAGGCTTGTTTATATACAAGGGAGGAGATCATTCTAAATACTCCTTATTCTAGGTCTTTCTAGAGACTTCTAATATTTAATTACATTTAGCATCTCCTAGAGAATTCTAAAGAGATCTTTCAACTATTTACATTAAGGACTTCCTACAGAATTCTAGAGAATTCCTTGGAAAGAAAGACCTAGGAAGTTCTAGAACATTCTAGAGAACTTTCTAGATAATTCTCTTTTGTGGGCTGATTTTTCCATCCAACTTAAGTGGGCCGTGACATTAATCTCCCTAGTTAGAATGCATTGGTCATGCTCTAAAGTTGTCATTCAACCGGGACAAAGCTCTAACAAAAAGTAGAATCTTAAATAGGAAAAATTCATTTTTTGATTAAAGGTTTCCATTCAAATTTTGAGCTATAGACAACTTTCATCAGGTTATTAGAGTTAAAACCAATTGGATAAGAAGACTGGCTGCAAGTTTTGATCAAATCAAGAACTCAAACTTTTAAGCTTTTCTAAAAAAAATTATTTTTAACCAACCTGCATCAAATCGACCAGGATTGGTCTTAAAAGGTTTCTAACACCATTTACAAATGATCTAGAAGCATTTGGAATCGTTATTCATGAGTTAGATGTTAAGAACAAAAGTCTGTTTTTTTAGATTTTGAATTCAAAATTAGGAATTATTAATTCAAAATTAGGAATTTTTAATGTAGATTGATTTATTCGAATTATTTTCGGCAAAAAGCTCATAAAAAATTTTAGTGTCAATTCTAAATCAAAAATCAAAGAATTAAGAAATATTGAACAACATACAAACTCAGATGTGTAAAATTTAATCTTGATTTATAACATGAATTACAACATAAATGACAGTTTATAGTGAGTTGAATAACACTCATGAATACTTGTTAAAGCTTTTGGATGAATCAAAATAAAGCTTAGAGGCCTTACACAAAATAATTATAAAAAATATTAATTGTCATTAGGTGCGATATGTGCGATCAGTGTACCGTGTGCGCCGCGATATGCCTACAATATTGTTGCGGTCGTAATCATCGTTAAAGAAACCCTCTGTCGCAGTCGCAAAGAAATCGCACACCGTTAGCTGTCGTGCGAACTATGCGATATGTGCGATTTGTGTGTCGTGTGCGTCGCAATTTCATCTCTCGAATGGAAGGGTCATCTTTTTGCAGAAATTTACTAAATCTCCTCATATAGTACATCGGGAAGTCAATTTCCTTGAAATTCTACAAATTTCAAACCTATGTGTACTGTAAAGTTGTTAAAAGCTTCGATGACATGAATCCGTCCATGTCGGCCACTTTAAATATGACTTTTGCAAACAGCATATCTTTAGTAGTACGGGCAATTCCCTCTTTGTCAACAGTTGGTACAAGCCCGACCAACTATCTTAATCGAGTAATGGGTGAATCCAACACCTGCTCCCTTGATCCTAAGACAGAGAATTTGAATGCAACTAACCTCCACAAAGGCTCGGGAAAGAATCTCACGGATATCCTCCTTGAAAATCATGGATCTCCAAAGCCAGGAGGAAATGGTGGAGATCAGACTGACGTGAGCAAGAGCAATAACTATTAGTGGAATACATGTTGATAACCTAGATTGTAATTGTCTAGGACATGCTCTAAGAAAAGATTGAGTAGTTTATGAAACTGGTCTAGGAAATAAAAATGCACAGGTTATTAACTCAGATTCCAATGGGAATCAAATTCAACTTGAGACTATTGAGATACCTGACTCAAACGAAGAAGCGGGGAAAGTAATCCAAAAAGAATTGAAAGAGAGAAAAAATAAATGCAGAAAATCAGGGTAAAACAGGAAAAATGCAGAAAATAGCAGCGAAATGATTGGGTAAAGAAACAGACCCGAGGAAATGGAGTGTCAGTTTTAATTAAAGGGACAACCTGAAATGGATTAGAAATCAGATAACGAAATTATTGATACTGAATAAAAATGCCAAATCATTTTAATCAAAGAGAAAAGCCAACAGTACATAGAGAAGCTCAACCTGCATTACTTGCAAGACTGGAGTCTCCAAAAAAAGAGATGTATGATACTATTGTGAGCTGGTCTGTTGAAACTTTGAGAGAGCTCTCTAAATACCCCAAAACCATAGTCTACTTCATCAAGAACAACACTAATTGGAATGTAAACCAGGTCTGGAAGAAAGCTGAAGAATATAAAAAAAAAACTCAAGGGAAGGATTAGAAAACAGAGTAAAAGCAAAGTAAAGATCAAAAATAGGGCAAAAACAGTGTAACGAGTAGAATAAACTACAAAAACAGAATGCAGGGCAGAAGAACAAAGGAGAAACAAAAGCTGACAACCCAGTTCAAGAATGGGGAAAGATTTTCCTTGGAACATTTAAGCCAAATATTGAAATTACCAATTCCCCATTTGAATTCAAATTACCGCCAAGAAGTTGAGGAAAACTATGTAAAGTCATGGAAGATTGTCATAGTGGGAAACTTCATCGGAAGAAACAATATGTCATTTTTAGTAACCAAAAAAACCTAATGATAGAATGGGGGAAAATGGTCTAGAAAAGGTAACATCAAATATTCATGACTTGTACTTTCTAAAATTCAAAGAATGATCAAATCTCAAAAGTATTCTAATCAACGGGCAGACATTTATTGGGAAGAATTGCATGAAACTCGAAAAATGGGCAGAAGGTATGAACCTCTTCAGTAATCCCAAAGAAACTGCACAAATCTGGTTCCAATTGCGCAACATCCCTCCCCACATGTATAACCATGAAGCATTAAGTCACTTTTCAAGCCTATTGGGGAGTCCACTCTACATGGAC
>NW_025919140.1:300000-412179 GCF_907164915.1 Impatiens glandulifera
TACACGTCTAACTACGTATCTGTTAGACTGCACGTCTAACTACGTATCTGTTAGACTGCACGTCTAACTACATATTTATGAAACTGCACGTCTAACTACGTATCTGTTAGACTGCACGTCTAACTACGTATCTATTAGACTACACGTCTAACTACGTATCTGTTAGATTGCACGTATAACTACGTATTTGTTAGACTACACGTTTAACTACGTATCTATTAGACTGCACGTTTAACTACGTATCAGTTAGACTACACGTCTAACTACGTATCTATTAGACTGCACGTCTAACTACGTATCTGTTAGACTGCACGTCTAACTACGTATTTGTTACAAACCAAGTCTAACTTAGAATATTTTTGATGTATCTGCACAAAAACAATTAGACAACTTAACTTCATTCTTAATCAAAGTTTTTTTTAATAAATTATTAAAATAACCTTAGTCAAAATAATTTGACCCAACACAGTCTAAAATGACAATGAAGAACTGGTTGGCAGTCCTTCCTCCGACAACCAATTGTTGAAGATTTTGACGATAGAATTTTTAGAAACGAGGCTAGTCAAGATTTAGCCTCTTTCTAACTAAGACTCTATCTAATTTAGGACTCTAAAAGCTAGGTTAACCAATCATTCAAACAACATTCAAACAATTCATTAATCAATTAACAAAATATAAATTAATTAATGAAACAGTTAGGATTCAACTTTACGTCAACGTCGGTGTACAAAACCGACGTCCTAAATAAACTATATCATATGAGAAAAGAAACCTACTTGAAGAAGTAAAGAACTAATGCAAGCATCGATGGATCAAACTTCGCCGGAGAAGACAAACTTCTCATCGGAATCTCCTTGGACCTGTTTTAAGTTTGGTTACTTCCTTTCCATGTTTACTCTCTCTTTAAGTTATCTGACCATTTTACAAATGGTCTAACTTACTTCAAATGAATGAGGTGTTCTCCTTATGTACCCTTGTACAAGGGTATCTTTGGGATATTTTAATTTCATTAGTTGGTTAAATTTACAACTCACATAGTAGGTCACCCATGGCTGAATTCGTGTTCATTTTAGTTAAGGCCAAACTCATTTAGTAGGCAACATGTCCACCTTGATTCTCCAAATTGAAACAACTAAAATGATAGAGTGTGGCCCGAGTTTCAAAACTTTAAAGTCTGGCCTTTCTTTAGTTTCGATTTCAGTAAACTTCATTCAACCGAAACTTGAAATGGCTATAATTTTTGACTCAAATCACCATTGAGGCCCAAGTGCATGCAATTCTTGATGGAGCACCATATTTCTTGAAATGAATAGCTTGGCTTATGGGCCACCTAACTTGGGATGTATATCGAACCATGAATACTACTTGGTATCAAAGGAATCTAACCCAATGATCTTTCCAACAATATCTTATTCGCTCCAAATAGTTCAGCCAATCAAAATATGTGAATTTTTAAAGTCACACCATGGTCCAGTTCGCTCCAGAACTGAAGTAGGTGAACCTTAATCGTGTTGTCATGCTGTGTAGTCCACCTTAAACGTCGAATGGGGTTGAGGACCTGGCTAAGTCTTAGATTTCCAACCATATATCACAATTCAAAAACAAAGCTAAACAACTTTAGTTATGAATTATAATCGTGGACATGTTCAATTTGATCATATCTTGGTCACATCGTCTTGTATTGCAGATTCTGAGGGATTTAATGTGTCGACATAATTTTAGATGTAAACGAACATTGTAGAGAACTTATCAAGCTTTCCAAAACATCCAAAAACAACTATTTCTGTTGAGTATTGCGACATGGGTGATTTTTCGTTTTGAGAGTCCCTTCATGATTTTCTAGCAAAACAATACCTCAATTGTATCAACTTTGGGCCTTTTTCAAATAATCTCGCGCTTGGAATTGGCATGACATCAGCACACACATTTTTTTGAATTCTTTGGCATGCCACCTTGACCGTTGAATTTCGTTGACCCACTCTTGATTCGCTCGATTCTACTCGATTTTTTATGATTTTCCCTTTTAAAGGCTTTCTGCACAAAATCTCTAACAACAATATTATACTCAAAATTCATAATTTTTTCAACTGGTCAATCTAAAAGCTTTAGGTTTCCCGAATTCAGACTCTTTATGAAAAATTATATTTTAGTGCATTTTGTCCAACAACAATATTTTACTCAAATTCATAATTTTTCAATACGGTTATTCTAAACATATGAAAACATATGGAATTCAAGTATTTTAGAAATTAGCATTTGGACCGCCACTCGAGGGTCACTCCAAGCCAATTCTGAAGAGTAATTTTTTTTGGTTTCCTAGTCTGAAAATCAAGTATGAATATCATATTGAATTAGACATATTTATTTTAATTTCAGGGTGTAAAAGTTGAGTGCATACAGGTTCCTAAGACTTCGTCTAGATCTTAATAGAGATCCATTATCATCTTAGAGAAAACACAAAGATGAATCAAACATGCAAATACTGTAGATTAATGCAATTATGACATGATAACTTTAGTTAGGTGCATCTAGAGAGCAACACCACAATTCTTTATTTTGATATGAAATCTTAAAATATGGTTCCTAAGACTTCGTCTCAGATTTTGACAAAGATCTGTTATCATCTTAAAGAACAAAAATATGAATTTAACACGCAAAGGCTGTAAATCCATGCAATAACGACCTAATAATTTGAGTCAGGAGCATCTAGAGAGAAATAACACGTCTCTTTATTTCACAATGAAATTTCAAAGGATGGTTTCTAAGAGTCACTAGTGTTCAAGAACCAATTTTACACTACAAATATTTTGAGGAAAGAATTCCATATCGATATGTAAAATATGTCATAGGAAAATTGTTAAAGTAAAAGTAGTTAATCAACTATTAGTGTTAATTAACTATTAGCATATAAATAAGAATTTAAATGTGTCAATTTAATCATGTGCAGATTAAAGAAAACCGGAAAGAAAAAGCTATTCGGTATTTTAACACTTCGGTTCCTATTTTAAAGATCGGTTTGTGAAGACGCGTATCCGGTATTCTATGAAGATTGGTATTTTTGAAAGGAGCATCGTTGGAATTTTATGCTTCATCATTATATGAAGACACGCCTCCAGTTTTATCCCCACTTTGGCATTATGTGGAACACGCATCCGGTAGCTTGCAAGCATCCGGTATTATATAATCGGTTTTATATAATAGACGTGTCTGGTATTATATAATTGGTTTTATATAATAAACGCGTCCAATATTATATAATCAGTTTTATATAATAGACGTGTCCAATATTTTGCACATCGGTTTATATAAGTGACACGTCCGGTTTTAGCTTAAGGTAATTTATAGGGACGCGTCCAGTTTTATCTTTTGGTAATTTACATAATTGCATCCGGTTTTATCTTCCGGTATGTTAGGATCGAGATTGTCAAAGGAGACTGGGGTCTTTCTAAGGTGAACGCTTACACACACGCTAGTTGATAATAACCTCGTTAGAGGTTGATTATTGGTTTCTATTCTTCGCAAACCGTCACAAACTCTTGAACCGAGTTCAAGTGCGAACCTGTTTGTTTCGATTTGAAGCAACAAGAAAGTGAAAAATGGAAGAAAGAAACACAAGACACAAAGGATTTTATAGATGTTCTGAGCAAACTCTCCTATGTCACCCTTTTTCTCAACCTCAAGAAGGATACTCTTCTCAACCTTGAGAATGTATTCACTAGAATATTTGGTTAAATAAAACACACTTGTACACAACCCAGTCGAACAATCAAGACTTAGTTGTTGCGTGCTTTCGAACTCCTAGCACACACAATACTTATTGATAGACACTCTATCAACTTACAAAGAACTTGATACAATGATTTTTGGGTATGAAGACACTCTCCCACACACAAAATATGCTGAAATAAAATCTTGAATATATTTGTAGAGAAAGAGTATTTGATTAGCAAGGGTGCCCAAATCTTCAAGTCTCTTGCTTCTGTTCTTCATTTGATCTTCAAGTCTCTCGTTTCTGTTTTCCTTTAATCTTCTGATATAGTCAAAGAACAACAAAGGTTATATCTACTTTTTCAACGGACATGTTGACTTAAAATAACACTTATCGTCTATTTTTGAAGAGAGAAAGTCAAAGAACGTTCATTTCAGAAGGTTTGAATAATTTTGGTATATGTGATAGTTTGTTATTACTACTACGTTAGACTGTCCATCCCCGATTGGTGAAACATTACTTTGCTAGACTGCCTATCACGAAAGCTTAATTTGGGGCTGAGATAGATCTGGTAATGGAAAGTATTTATTCAGATGCTCTATTTAATCAAACCGAAACTCATTTAATGCTGAAGGCTTTTATATAACCGGTCATGCTTCATTAAATAGCCAGAAGCATTTAATACCGGACGCACAGCCTTTATATAACCGGAACATTAAATACTAGACGCGTATAATACCGGATACGCTTTTGGGAAATCGACCAGTAGACCGATCTGGAAACCGATCGGTAAACCGATGTCACTAACGGTCAGACTACAGGTTGCGCCGTCTTTGATAAACCGAAGATACTATCGGTCAGTCTACCAATTACGCTTGCTGAGATTCGAACCCTGGTGAACAATGTGATAGACGAGAATACTTACCACTGTACTACACTACCTTGTTGTTATCTTTAAAATAATTAATATACTTGATATGACTTAGCAGTTATATATAATTTAACTTATATATTTAATTTAACATAGTTTTATCCATTCATTATTAAAACCTTTTCATAAATTATAATATAACAATTTCTCTCTTTTTGATTATTTAAACTAAATATTCAAAACCTTGTAATTTTATAATTATTGGCTAATTTTCATAAGTTAATTAGCAAATTTATTCTAACAATTTCTCCCTTTTTGATTATTTAAACTAAATATTCAAAACCTACTAATTTTACAATTGTTGGCTAGTTTCTTAAGTTGATTAGCATATTTAAATAGTTAATTAATACTACTTAATTAACTATTTTTACTTATCCATTACTCCCTTTTTGATTGTTTTAAACTAAAACTATCAAAATCAGCCAAGTTTATAATTAAATCAGTTTAGACATTATTATAATCTAACAATCCTAAAATATTTCTAAGGTAAAAAAAACTTAGACTTGGGAAGTGGCTTTATGAGGATGTTGGCCACTTCATGCTTGTTGCCTTCATATGCTATGTTCATCAGCAGTCGGCGGTCCATATGTCATGCATATTTTTCCACGATACAGTCCTACATTATTTGCATTTATAGACAAAAACAAATATGGTACTCATTTTTCTTTGGGTTTGTGATTGATTAGTCCCTTGGAATCCATACTTTGATTATTTTGATGGACTTCCCATTGTGTGTGTATACTGTATTTGTCTGATTGCTCTCTTCCTTCTGATTTCTTTAGCTTCAAAGAATTATTTTTGGTAAACATTTCTTTACTTTCTGTCAAGTTTTTCCTTGCCACACCAACTAGTTGTCCTTCTCTTAGGTTTTAGCCAGCTTGAAGTGGGCTTAACATAATTCACTTAATTCTTTGAAGTCAAATCATCACATCTTGGATTGGGTTCTGTGTTGGTTGACGTTCCTTTGACAAAGCTTACAGATTTAAGCTTGCCTTTATCAGAAGTCAACATTTTGTTGGATTTATCTGGATTTGTATTGTCGAATCCCATACAAAATTTTAGACAAACAGGTCTTTTCTCACTGATCATCAGTCTCACCGCATCTCCAGATCTTGTCCAAGATTTAATCATATATTCCAATATTTGGTTTTCGGTAGAAAGAGTTCTGATTGTTTTCTTTAGTCTCTCATTCTCAGATGAGAGCTCATTTATTGAAACATCAGCCTCATTGATTTGAGATGAACAACTTGAACTATCAGACTTGCTTTTTGAAATGGTTTGATTAAGGGAGTCTAACAGTTTTCTGTACTTAATGACCATGTCATTAAGTGCAACAGTTAAATCATCTCGGGTAAAATCATCAAAGGAGAAATCAAATACCTTAGATTCTTTATCAATTATGAAGCATGTATCAACTTTATCATCGCTGTCGCTAGATGATGAGTCGTCTGAATCGCTATCGTCCCATTTTCCCTTGCTTTCAACAACCATCAAAGCCTTATTCTCTTTCTGGTTCTCCTTTATTTGGTCCTTTCCAGCACATAGCTGGATCAACTTTTCCCAAATTTCTTTAACACATGAGCATGCTCTGATTTTTGCAAAAGTTTTTCTGTCCAAAGTGTGGTAGATGGCGTTTCTGGCTAGGTTGTCAAGATTATTCTTCCTTCTGTCCCCAGCTGTCCATTCGCTTCTTTCTTTTTTGATTTTCATCGGGCCGTCGGTGATAACATACCACATGTCATAATCAAAAGTAGCCAAATGTGCCTACATTTTAATCTTCCATACATCATAGTCTTCCTCTGTAAGCATAGGAATCATGTTTAACAAAGACATAATTTGAGAGATTGACGTTGCTTGAGAATAGAAATCTTTGCTTTGATACCACTAGATAGGATCGAGATTGCCAAAGGAGACTAGGGTGTTCCTAAGGTGAACGCTTACACACACTCTAGTTGATAATAACCATGATAGAGGTTGATTAACGGTTTCTATTCTTTGCAAACCGCCACAAACTCTTGAACCGAGTTCAAGTGCAAAACTGTTTATTTCGATTTGAAGCAACAAGAAAGTGAAAAATGGAAGAACGAAACACAAGACCCAAAGGATTTTATGGATGTTCGGAGAAAACTCTCATACGTCACCCCTTCTTCTCGACCTCGAGAAGGATACTCTTCTTAACCTTGAGAAGAGTATTCACTATAAGATTTGGTTCAATACAACACACTTGTACACAACCCAATCGAACAACCAAGACTTAGTTTTTGCATGCTTTCGAACTTCTAGCACACACAACACATGTTGATAGACACTCTATCAACTTACAAAGAACTTGATACAATGATTTTTCAGTATGAAGACACTCACACACACAAAATATAATTAAACAAAAGCTTGAATTTATTTGTAAAGAGAGAGTATTTGATTAGCAAGGGTGCCCAGATCTTCAAGTCTCTTGCTTTTGTTCTTCCTTTAATATTTTTATATATTCAAAGCACAACAACAATCATATCTACTTTTTCAACGGACATATTGACTTCAAATAACACTAGTCCTCTTTTGATTGGAAGAGCTTCAGAATGGTACAATAGAGAAGATCTTCTTTGATCTTGTCTGTTCTTGAAGAGAGAAAGCTAAAATTCATTTAATGGAGTCTGTTGTACCAAGAACGTTCATTTTAGAAGGTTTGAATAATTTTGGTATATGTGACAGTCTGTCTTTACTGTTGCGTTAGACTGTCCATCCCCGATTGGTGAAACGCTGCATTGCTAGACTATCCATCACGAAAGCTTAATTTGGAGTTGAGATTGATCAAGTAATGGAAATAATTTATTCAGATGCCCTATTTAATCAAAGTGGAGTAATACTGAAGGCTTTTAATACCAGACGCGCAAACTTTATATAACCGGAACATTAAATATCGGACGCGTATAATACCGGATACGCTTCTGGGAAACCGACCGGTAGACCGATGTCACTACCGGTTGCACTGTCTTTTATGAACTAAAGATACTATCGGTCAGACTATCGATTACGCTTGCTGAGTGGTAGAACTAATTTCCACTACCAAACTGATCCACCGATCCGATCCACTATCGGTTACACTCTTGCACACTACCGATCTCATCTACGTAGTAATTTCGGTATTTTCTCTACTTCGCAGAAATAACCAAACTCTAATTATTATCGGTATTTTCTCTACTTCGCAGAAATAACCAAACTCTAATTATTATTTGCAGCTGGTGAGATTCGATCCCTGGTCACCCGTGTGATAGGCGTGAGTACTTACCACTGTAATACACCACATTGTTGTTATCTTTAAAACAATTAATATATTTGATATGACTTAGTAGTTATATATAATTTAATTTATATATATATATAATTTAACTTAGTTTTATACATTCATTATTAAAACTTTTTCATAAATTATATTCTAACACGGTATTATATAACTTTGGTTATATAAGAAGCGCGTCTGGTATGAAATCAGTTTTTTAACAAAATCGGTATTATATAATTTTCCGGTCTTTTCCGCTTCCTATAATTTTCCATATAAGGACGCTTCCACTAGTTGTATACGTCAGCTTTATAAGTCCCGTATACATTTTTCCATTTTTATGCAAAGACTGATGAAGATATTTTGGCAGTAGCAAATCTATGCTAAAAGAACCAAAGAAACGTCAAACCTTCTGAGATATATGCTCCTCGTTTACCACATTGCATATAAGATATTTTGGAACTATCTCCATTCAGTACATCCTCATATATCGCAATCACATTTATGAATATCTTTGCCTATTATCATCCAAGTACAAATAAGATAAAAAAATATCTTATTTGATGTACTCTACTAGAACTCAACCAATCAAGATTAATACAGATGTTTTATGAAGTAGATATGACCATTGAGCAACAAATATGTCCGTTGACATCTGGCTACTTAAGAAGACAGAGGATAACTTCATTAAACACCTTCTTTACACGAGTCAGAAAATAAGCTTTAAGAATCCTTAAACTATCAACTGTCTTCAAAAAGCTCTCTCATATTTTAAAAGTTCTATAAGCTTTCAAGTCTGTTAGAGTGTTAAAAGTGTATTATAATACTAACTATTTTGTGTGAGTTGGTTAGCATTGTAAGTTAACAGAATTTGTTTCAGCTCAACAGAGTGTGGGTGTTAGGAGTTCGAAAATAGGTAGTAACTAGTTTTGGTTGTTCGACTGGGTTTGTACAAGTGTTGTATTTAACCAAATCTTCTAGTGAATATCCTTATCAAGGTTGAAAAGAAGGGGTGACGTAGGAACTTTTACTCCGAACATCCATAAACATCTTTTGTGTCTTGTGTTCTTTTCTATCGCATCATCCTAATCTTGTTGTATTGCTTTAAGTCAAAACAAATATTTCCGCACTTGAACTCCGTTCAAGTTTGTGGCGACTTACAAAGAGTAAAAACATATATTAACTTCTAACAGAATTAATATCAAACAAAGTGTGTGTAAGCGTTCAACATAGTCAGACCCCCTTCTCTATCGTTAGCATTTTATGATTCTATGCATGCTTTAAAACAAATACTGCTAGCATGAACTAGGGAGTTTTGATTTCATGATACATGAATGCACGCTTGACTTCAGGCCTATATGTTGGAATGTATTTGTTAGTTTAAGAATTGTAACAATGAATGCATATCTTGAAAGTTAATACTCTTAGTATGAACTAAAGAATTTTAGAATTCTTAGTATGCATAATTCATGATTAGCTTGGGGTTAATGAATACAAGCTTTAAAATCCTCCTAGTGTGACTCGGGTTGTACGCGATTTAATTTTGCTCCACCCCACGTCCCAAGAACTTGTTTTTCTTGTATGCGAGATTTACCTCCCTTTTCGTCTTAAGCATCTACAAATTTTAAGGTTCACATAACATCTTTTATTTTAAGGCATGAAGGATGTAATCCTAAAATAGATTTATCCATTCGAATGCTCTATCTTTAAGAGCGTATTGTGCGAACCGAACTTGGTCGGTCCCATGCCTTACCTATCTTTTCGAATGCTCTGCCCATGGAGGGGACGCATCGAATGACTTAAATGGTACGACCCGTGCACTTTTAGAAAAAAAGTTTTTTCTATGAAAGCTTTGCTATATAACCTTTTGTCTTACCTTCCACTTGAATCTCATAAAAAATAGATAGGAGAACTATCCATATATGATTTTGTCCTATTTTATTGAGATGAGGAACCCAATTGTAGTTATAGATCATAGATCTTTCCTTAACAAATTAATATGTGTTAAAAACATAATAATCTGATTGACTTTAAAAGTCACCACTTTAACTTTTCACACATTGAAATTTTTGCTCACTCCCCTACGTACCTAAGGAAGATGTTTTTCCTTTATACGTGAGATCTTCTTTTCTCTTATTATCCTTAAGCGTCTACCAATTTTAAGTGTGCACCTAACGTCTTGTATTTTAGGGGAATGAAAGTTCTAAGCCTAAGATTGATGTATCCATTCAAATGCTCCGTCTTTAATAGTGTTTTGTGTGATACGATGTTGGTCAGTCCCATGCTTTACCTATCATTTTGAGTGCTCCGCCCATGGAGGGGACGCATCAAAGAAATTAAATGGTAAACACGGCCCGTGCACTTTTTTGAAAAAAAGTTTGTTCTATGAAATCTATGTTATAGAACTCCATGGCTTATCTTCCTCTCAAATCTCACAAAACATATATAGGAGAACTATCCGTATAGGATATTGTCCAATATGTTTGAGATGAGGCACCAAAGTGGAGTTCTATATCATATATCTTTCCATCCTTGGCCCGTACACGTTTCAGATTAGTACATATTTGTTAGATAAAATTAGATCGGTTAAATAAAACTTAACAAAAATAAATTCCTTATGCAGGAACAGGCAAAGAATCGAACCGGTCAAAGAACTCAACCGGTTAAGAAACTCAACAGGTCAAGCAATCAAACCGACCAAAAACATGACCGAACAAGAAAGACAAGATCGGTCAAATCAGAAGGCCATAATCAATTAAATAGTCTGTCAATCAAAAGTCATGGAAAAACCGGAAGTCATCCGGTTAACATAAATAACCGACCAGCATAAAAAGACACTTCGGGTATCTGTTGAGAATGATACCTAAGGAACAGACTTAGTATTGCCATATATTCATACAAGTCTGAGGACAGTCTGCAGGCTGCAGAAGACCGTCCTACGAGATCTTTCTACTTAAGGATAAATCAGAAAGGCAATCTTCCAAGTACAGACAACTGTCCAACCGACAGTTGCCATATTAAGTAAAAGACAAACCTAGCCGGTTTGACCTACACACTAGAAGACTAGACCGCCAAGTCTGAAGATAGACCGCCAGGTCCGAATCACTGAACCTCTACTCAACCAATCAGATTCAAGGAAATGAAATGTGACCGTTGACACATTTCACCTATAAAAGAAGGAGCTGAAGAGGAATAAATGCGGTTCACAAGTTCTGAATTTTCTACAGCCTAAGTAAAATATTGTGTTCTACCTCTAGAAAGCTTAAGAGCTTATTTGAAGTGTATTCTACAATTTCGGTTAAAATTGTACAGGTGTTATTGAGTAGGAAATAAGTCTCGATCGGATTGTGTTTGTATTCCTTAGTGAATATCCTTCTCGCGGTTTCGAGAGGAAGGGGTGACGTAGGAGTTTTATCTCCAAACATCCATAAAAACCTGTCTTGTTATTTACTTTCCGCCTGCTTTATTTTCTAACCGATTTGCACTAACCTACTAATACCGCCCCAACCGATTCAACATCACCTAAACCGAATTACTAAGCTCCAAAACCGACCCAACAATCTTCAAACCTGTCCTATTCAAATCCGGTTTTGCCTATCTTGTGTGTGTGCTGCTTCAACCTGAAACAAAGCACTTCTGCGCTTGAACTCTGTTCGAGGGTTTATGACAGTTTGTGTAGTATTGAAACCCCGGTATTAATCTCTAACCACATTAATCACCAACCTTTGAGTGAGACGCGATAACCGGCCAACCCCGGTTCCCTAGCCGCGACCTAGATCCTAACAATTGGTATCAGAGCAGTTAGTTTCAATACTCAAGCAAGCATGTCTTTCGATAGGCCCCCAATGTTAGAAGGTTACGACTTTGCCAACTGGAAGGCACGCATGCACCTGCATTTAATCACCATGGATGACGAGATGCAGTTCATTATAGCCGAAGGACCGATAATAATTGATAAAGACAGAAAGGACTAGACAACTGAAGATAGGAGAAGAAACAATCTGGATAACCATGCCAGAAATCGCATCTTCAACGGTTTGGACAGAAACACGTATTGCAAGGTCCGAGATTGCAAAACGGCAAAGGAAACATGGGAAGCGGTGATTCAGATTCATGAGGGAAATGAAAGAACCAAGGAAAATAAGATAATGGTGGCTACTCAAGTTTGAAAACATCAAGATGAGACCGGGAGAAACAATGAGAGAATACAATGATTGGTTCACAAGTGTGATAGACGAGCTAGCAACTCTTGGCAAGAGGTGTGACAACAAGGAAGTCATCATGAAAGCGTTAAGATCTCTTCCAAGTGCATGGGATATAAAGACAATGGTGATGAGGGAATCAAACTGCCTAAGCAAGATGAAGCTACACGATGTATTCGAAGATCTGCATATGAGTTTGAAATAAGATCTAGGACTGAAGAAGAAGTCTCAGCCTCAACCTCAACTAGAGTATTGATCACATCCACAAAACCTGTTGCACCTGCACCGATCAGAACCGTTTAACAGTTCACCGAGGATGCCATGGCAATGTTTGCACATAAATTTGGGAGATTCATGAAGAGAAGCCAACCGACAAGAAATAACTATAACTATGGTGATAAGTCTAATGTAAGATGTTATAACTACAACTGTTTGGGACATTTCAAGTGGGAATGCAGAAAACCAAGGAGGGATGACCGGAAACCGGACAATCAGAATAACCGAAATAACTATCAACAAACCGGTGAAGGAAGTGAGGTTCAGAAAGTACTGATAGCCGATGATGGAGGAAGCTTATGGGATCACAGTGACAGTGATGATGAACTCACATATCTCATGGCAAACGAGGAACAGGTATTAGACTCTCCTTGTGAAGAATTTACTAAGGATGAGCTATATAATGCATTAAATGATATGGTAGCAGAGTATAAGAACCTATTAACGTTATTACCTAATCAATTCAACCTTAGAACCGACCCCATAGTACCTACCTTGACCGAACCAAAGACCATAGAACCTGAAAACATCCTAGAAACCGAGGCAGCAATTGAACTACCCTCTGAGACCGAACAGCTCAAGGAGTCAGTTCAAGAGTTGACCGAAGAGGAAAATGCCCGAATCCAGTATCGAATGGCTGCATGGAAAATATCTAGTGAAATGGTAAGCAAAATATGTAGTTATAAAAGACACCATACGTGCATGTTTGGTCTAGGATACAAAAACAATAGATCCAAAAACCAAAAACATTTCGACAAAATGAGGCTCACAAAGGATAATCTTCCCTTTGTAAGCTTTGTCAGAAGTTCCTTAACCGTTGAAGAGGAATTAAGTGCCTATTATACGAAAGACAAACTAACCTATGTAGGTCCAACCGATTCTGAAAAATGGCTTCACCCTGAGAAAAAGAAAGTCAACCGGTTCAAAAATAGGCAAGCCAACTCACAACCACATAGGACAAACCAAAGATCATCCCCACATAAGGCCTTCTTAGGAAAACAGAAAGACTCAAAACCAAGTGCAAGAAAATTAGTTAAGACATTAACCAGGAAAGCTGTCCGGTTTGTCAAAATCTAGATACCTAAGGGACTAATCACATGTGGACCCAAGTAAATGTGGGTACCAAATAGGTATAAATATGTATATTTTATAGGATATGAAGAAACGGCTAGGAAACTCTAAATGGTACTTGGATAGCAGTTTCTCCAGGCATATGACCGGGAACAACAATCTTCTAACCGACATCAGAATAGAAACCAGTGCATTAATCACTTTCGGTGACAACTCAAAAGGTAGAACCGTGGGCAAGGGTAAGATTGTCCATGGTAACTTGACAATTGATAATGTACTCTTAGTCGAAAACCTACGTTTTAACCTGCTAAGCATTAGTCAAATGTGTGATGCTGGATACACTGTAGAATTTCTTAAACATGCATGCTTAGTTAAAAATTCTCAAGGTATCACACTGCTAACCGGAAATAGGTTAGGAAACATCTACAAGGTAGATTGGAAAAATAAAGTAGAATATCCTATATGCATGATAGCTAAAACCGATCAAACCTGGCTGTGGCATAAAAGACTAAACCACTTAAACATGAAAACCTTAAACTATATCCGCGGTAAAAAGATAGTCGAAGGAGTTCCTGACATAGTGTTTAATAAGGATAAGGTCTGTTCAGCATGTCAAATGGGTAAACAAACTAAGTCAACCTTTAAGAGTAAAGGAAACATTCAATCTAACCGATGCTTAGATCTTCTTCACATGGATTTATTTGGACCGATTAGGGTCGTCAGCCTAGGAGGTTTGTTCTACACTATGGTAGTTGTTGATGATTATTCTAGGTATACATGGGTAATATTCTTACCATCCAAACGAGAAACCGCATCAAACTTAATTATACTGCTTAAACGTTTGCAAAATGAAAAATCAACACGCATTAATAGCATTAGAAGTGATAGAGGAACCGAATTTACAAATAGTACTCTAAATACATTTCTCGATGAATCCGGTATTAGACACGAGTTGTCTAGTGCTAGGACTCCTCAACAGAACGGCCTGGCCGAGAGAAGAAACCGAACTCTCAAGGAAGTCGCACGGTCCATGATAGCCGATTCGGGTATTGCCCAGAAATTCTGGGCTGAGGCTATCAACACCGCATGTCATACACAAAACCGGTCTTTGATCAACAAGTTTCACAACAAAACACCTTATGAGGTATACTTTGATAGGGTTCCCTAACCTTAGGTATCTTAAAATTTTCGGTTGTAAATGCTACATTCACATAAATGGCAAAACCTATTTATCTACCTATGACGCAAAATCCGATGTTGGGATCATGTTAGGTTACTCAGCAGTTAGTAAAGCATATAGAGTATATAACACTAGAACTTTAACCGTGGAGGAATCACTTCATGTTGTTTTCGATGAATCGGTTGAAAGCAACACTGCATCATGCTTTGATCTACACAACAGATTGGAAAATAACAATATCCATTCTGATAGTGAAGATGAGATTCCGGTTTTTAGACGGTTTGTCCATGACCAAATGGGTAATAATGAAACCCAGCCGAATCAAGCTGTCCCACGATAGGAAGCTGACACTTCGGTCCAAACCGAGGAAATCGGTCGGTCTGACACTCCTGTTCAGCCTACCGATATGTCTAGCCTTGATCAAGTAAACGCTGATTTGGTAGACACTACTAAACCTAATCTCAAAAGAAACACAAATCACCCTCCTGAACTAATTATAGGTGACCCTTCAGAACCCGTTCGAACTAGGCGACAAATCCTGGAGTAATATTTCAATTCCGCCTTTATATCCTAGATTGAGTTGAAAAGAGTGGATGAAGCATTGTCAGATCCGGATTAAATCTTGGGAATGCAAGAAGAGTTAAACCAGTTTGAGAGTAACAAAGTCTGGTACCTAGTCCCTAGACCAAAAGATCAACCGGTCATAGGAACAAGATGGGTATTTAGAAATAAACTCAATGAAGACGGTTTGGTCACGAGGAACAAAGCCAGATTAGTGGCACAAGGATATAAACAGGAAGAAAGCATTGATTTTGAAGAATCATTTGCTCTTGTAGCTAGGATTGAAGCTATTAGGATTTTTCTAGCTTTTGCTGTATTAAAAACTTTAAAGTTTTTCAAATGTATGTTAAAAGTGCATTTTTAAATGGTGACCTACGTGAAGAAGTATATGTTGAACAACCATCCGGTTTCAAAAATGCTGAACTGCCCAACCATGTATACCGGTTAAACAAAGCTTTATACGGTCTAAAGCAAGCTCTTAGAGTCGTGTATGACACACTATTCGCATTCTTGTTAAAACATGATTTCACCATCGGTTCGGTGGACAAAACATTATTTAAGTTTGAGAAAAAGGAACATATCCTACTTGTTCAAATATATGTAGATGATATCATCTTCGGTTCAACCGATCCTAAGCTATGTGATAAATTCTCAACCCTGATGACTAACAAATTTGAAATGAGTATGATGGGAGAATTAAGTTTCTTCCTAGGTCTTCAGGTTAAGCAACTCGAAGAAGGAACTTTCATAAGGCAACCCAAATATACTAAGGAACTTTTAAAGAAATTTGGGATGGACACGTGCTCCTCAGCCGCTACTCCAATGAGCTCATCGGTCAAACTGGACAAGGATGATGACGGTCAAGTAGTAGACCTGACAACTTACCGAGGAATCATCGGTTCTCTTCTATACCTGACAGCAAGTAGACCGGATATACTATTTGCGGTCGGTGTGTGTGGAAGATTCCAGGCCAATCCAAAACAGTCTCACTACACAACCGCAAAGAAAATCTTGAAATACCTAAAGGGAACTCCTGAAGTCGGTCTGTGGTATCCAAAGGATTCATCTTTTAACCTCACAAGTTACTCAGATGCAGATTATGCAGGTTGCAAGGTTGATAGAAAAAGCACCAGCGGAACATGCCAATTCCTAGGTGATTGGCTTGTTTCATGGCACAACAAGAAACAGACATCTGTTTCCACGTCAACCGCAGAAGCTGAATACTTGGCAGCCGGAAGTTGTTTTTCACAACTTCTTTGGATCCAACAACAATTGAAGGATTTCGGTATCACAGCCGAAGAGTCTCCAATTTTCTGTGATAACACAAGTGCCATAGCAATCACCTACAATCCGGTTATACATTCTAGAACCAAGCACATTGATATAAGGCACCACTTCATTCGGGAACATGTCATGCTGAAGCATATCCGGTTGGAATACGTATCGACAGAACAACAAGTAGCCGATATCTTCACAAAGCCTCTGCAGGAAGCTAAGTTTTCTCAATTCAGACTCACACTCGGTTTAACCGACATTAGTCAGATCATTCCTAAAGATGCTTAAAAGGGAAATCGGTTCGGACAGACAAAACCGGTAGTTCCTCCTAAATTGTTGGATTCCAAATTTCCCAAGGTATCTATGGAAGAACCGCTTTGTCTATCAGTTAGAGTAAACCGACCGGTTACTTAGTGCATGCACCAAATAACCGCATCGAGACGAATGACTGATAACTGACCGGTTTGGAAATGGTTTATTTCGGATCATTTGGCCTCCAAACAAAAGTGAAATAATTATCTGTGTTTAAACTTATCTGTTCTGAAAAATTACCTTTTCAAAGTAAAACGGTCATACCTCAAAAGACGTGAAGATACGATATCTTTCACCGTCCAGGCCTATGACCCACATCCTGGGTTGCAGACATGCTTGTTTTTATGCAAAACACATTATCCTATGGTTAATAGACATCATTACCTGCGACACAATGGTTAATACTATCATCCCTCCACTAATATATAAGTTAGGCAAACCTTACACAAAACAATCACAAGCTACAACTCATCCTCTTACTAAGACAAAATGTCTCAGTTTCGAAACATCCTTCAAGTGGATTTCGATTCTGCTCAAGGCACTGAGCATTATGAAGTCTTCAAGATGATTAAGTCACTTGAAGACACCGGTCTCAAACACTTTCTAGATGACAAACATGTCATCTTTCCGGAATCAGTCCTGGAATTCTTTTACAATGCCAAGGTTTTTCGAGGTACTCCTCACTTTGACACCCACATTCAGTCCAAAGTGGGAGGAACTATGTTTGATTTCACGGAAAGTGACTTCGCAAGATGCTTTGATCTTCCGAAGCAGGGGCTTACCGACCTAAACGTTCCGGCTGAACTAAAGGCCGAAATCGCCTTAAGCTTTGCTCGGTCAGACCGCCCGGTTAATGACCACGGTCCCAAGTCATCGCTGAGAGCTGAGTATCAGCTTCTCAACGATGTCATCGATCGAAGCATCCTGGGTAGGGATGTCACAAACACTTACTATGCTGCGGTTTTTAACATGATGTCTGCCATAACCACGGGTACGCCAGTCAACTGGTCAAGGGTATTGTTCGATGTCCTAATCTGGATGATCGGCATTGGCCAAACCGGCCCCATCCCCCAGATAAGCTGCATACTTTTGGAACTAGGGGTTCCGCTCTGTCCAGGAGAAGGGTTGAACCAAGCCCAGGTCATCACCAAAGAGGTCACCGATTCATTTTATGAGCGGTTTGAGAAGTCCTGGAAGAGGAGGAACCACCATCTCAACTCATTCAGCAACTAAGTCACTCCTTCCTACAACCGGTCATTTTGCTGTACGCACCTGTTGTATCAATGTCCAACCCCATCATGATCATTTCAGTTTAGTCTATGATATTTTCGGTTTTAATTACTTATCTCCGGTCTCTTGTACCCTTTTCATTAATGATAGTAACTTTCAACTTCCAACTACATGAGTAATTACTATCTAACAAGATTAGTTACTTTCCAACTAGATTCCTTACCTCGAGCTCCGCAACCAGTCAAAACTAACTCCTTCCTAAGGAGTTTTGGAAACATAAATATTCTCTTCATTAATAAGACAAAACTGAATTTCAACATTAAATGCTAATATTTTCCCTCCAATTTCGGATCTATATAAGGAACCCCACCTTATCAACTTAACACATCTCAAAACAAAACTCTTGAACTCTCTCTCTTGGCAAAGTTTGAATCATGTCGAGCCGAACTCTAAGGAACTTCTTGAGCATCGATTTCGACTCTTGCATGGAACATTGGGACCTGGAAACAAAGGAGCTCATGTTTGAGTCCTTAATCGACACCGGTCTTTGGGATTTTCTCGAAGAATCCGGACCCATACTCATTCCGGAAGTAACCCAGTTTTTCAACAATGCCTCTATAAGAGGGGATTTCATTGTTTCAGATGTGAGAGGTCGCTCTGTCTTTCTCGACGAGAGCGAATTCGCTAAACTGTTCAACCTGCCCACAGAAGGGTTTTCTGACTTCCCAACCCGGGTGGGAAGCGCCGCAACCGACTATTCGGAAATGTTCTCCGGAACCGATGTACCGGTGGAGAACCACGGGCTAAAAACCCGCCTTGCCCACCACATCCAACTCCTCTATAAGATTGTCAACCGATCAATCATTTGCCAAACACCGAACCAACATTACTCTAAGAGAGTGTTCGACATGATGACCTACATTGTCAGCAATACACCTATAAATTGGTCATCGGTCATCTTCCAAAACCTGAGGAAAATGGTCGAGACAAAGAAAGGTCTCGGTTACTCTCCTCACCTCAGCCGACTTTTTCTCAAGTATCGTCCAGAATATGGACCAGGTACACCGACATCCCCATCAAATGTTCTCGATAAGGATGGGGTGGAGGACAAGCTCTCCAGAATAGTCATTACATAGGTTGTAATTTCATTTCCTATGTATTCTAAACCGATCAATAAATCGGTTTTTATCATGTATCTTTCTTTTCAATGAATATTTAATCTTTAAGTTCGTTAACCGGGTCAAAATCGCAATTTCCATCTAACTAATCGGTTAATATCAATAGATCACCTCGTTAAAAAAAATCCGGTTAAAAACCGCATCATCGCGGTTAATAAATCGCATCATTTAATAAACGGTTTCAAGAAGAACTGCTTCATCAAAGGTTAAAATATCCGAAATCAAAAGACCGATCAAAATTTTAGAGGGAATATTCCCGCCTATGATTTCCCGCCTAAGGTTTCCCGCCGTTCTTTTCCCGCCAATGGTTTCCCGCTCATGGTTTCCCGCTCAATGCTTTTGGAGGGTAAATTTCCGCCTAAATCATGATGGGACGGTTCGCGACGGTTGAAATTCCAAACCGCAACTATAAATAGGGTCCTTAGTCATTTTATTTCATTCTCACACAAATCAACTTTCTCTCTCTAGCTCTCAGCTTCTTCAAACTCTCAAATTCCTTATTCTCTTGCTCTCTCGGTTCGATCATCCAAAATGGGTCGCGATTCAGTATTGTTTAAACATATCATCCAAGTCGATTTTGAGGATATCCGGGCAAACGGTTCAGCTCCGCAAAGTAGGTATTATCCAGAATCTCCGAGTCCGGCCTCGAATACTTTCTAGGCGGTCCATTCATACTATATCAGGATGCGGTTAACGAATTTTTCCGAACCGCATTCATCACCGGAGGATCAATCCTTGCCAACATCGGCGGTCAGCAGCTCGAACTGACGGAGAAATCGGTTGCTAATATACTATGTCTACCATTAGAAGGGAGCAACTTCTCGGCGACTTTAGATGAAGAGACTTTCGAGGCAGCTTTCCAGGTTCTCTCGGAAACCGCGGTACCTATCGAGATCTCCAGGAAGAAATCATCTCTTCGACCGGAGTACAGACCGCTATGTGATATTTTCACAAAATCGGTCCAAGCAAGAGGGGGAAACTATGACAGTCTCACCCGGGCGAAGATTGAGATGCTTTTCGGTTTAGTCAACGGCATCAAAATAAACTGGGCTAAGGTCATTTTCAACAACCTATGTGAAATGGTGGATTCGGCTTCCACTCGGTCAAGGGGATACGCCATCCCACTTGGGAAAATCATGCGTCATTTCAACATCAACACCGGCCCTGGTGTCCTCCTCTCATCCAGCAAAATTATAAAGTCTCAGCAATTCAAGAAGAGGAAAAGCAAAAGGAAAGCCTCTGGTTCTACAGGTGGCCGAAAGAAAAAGGCAACCAGTAAGAGAGCAGCTCCGGACAAAGAAAAATCCGGAAGCAGGAAAGTTAAACAACCAACCGGATCGGCTGATCTGCGGTCCGAAACCCCCAATGACGAAGATTCGACATCCAGTTCTGACTGAACCATTTCACAAAATACCGGAGGAGATCAGTCCGGTAATGGGAAAGGACCGATAGTCGAGGTTCAATCGGTCAATCATGATAACGATGACACCGGCTCGGGCAGGCTTGAGGAAGAAGATGCCCACGATGATGATGACACCCGAAAGACGGCCGAGGAGCTCGTCAACAGAATTATGGACGAAATACATCAAGAAGGTAACGCGGCATCCAAAGTATTATGTCAATAGATCCGGCACCGACATCAGTTATTCTACAAACACATGCTACCGGGTCTAACCGTTGGCCAAAAGTTCGAAAAGTTGATGGAGATAGAGGAGGAGGTCATCAACCTCACAAAGGCTCAAGATGTCACAACCGCCTTAGAACGATACACGATGGTAGAACCGCGTGCTCGGTTACAAAAGCTCATCGAACACATTCAACGCCTTCAAGAAAAGTATACTCTGGGAACACCGAATTCTCAACTTCAACTTTTGGTGTTAGAATTGCTTGCGGTCAAGGAAAGGGCCCTGACCGAGGAGGTGAAGCGGCTTGAGGCGGTGCCCGAACACCAAGATACAACGAACTCATCGCCTCCTGAGGATGTTGGCGGTCAGAATCTGACCAATGAAGAGCTATCCTCTCCTCCAACGGATCAGACGATCAACATGACCGAAGTCAGGACAGAGACACCTCTCACCGACCATCGAGCATCTGCTCAAGCCGGGGATTCGGAACCTGCCATAACAGAAGAGAGGGTCAAAACTCTCATTGAAGAATTTGTCAACGACGCGGTTCAGCCTTGGAAGAAGAAAATTAAGGAAACTGCGGTTAAAGCAGTCGAGATAGCCGAGACGACAAAGGATGATCTAAACAAGGCGGTCGATCAGATCACGTTGGTTGAAACGAATTACGGTAATACGGATCGACTGTACAACGGTCAACTTGATCGAACCAAGGCATTGGAGGATTTAACTCCGAAGCTGGTGGACGACCTTGCTTCGGTCAGCCAAAGGGTAATGACCCTTGAAGAAACGACCGATCAAAGGTTGACAAAGGTCGATGAGGACTTGGCTCGGTCAAGTGCTCAAGTCGGCTCAACACTTGATAGGGTAATCAACCTTGAAGAAAAGAATACAACCCTTGAAGAAAAGAACGCCAAGCTTGAAGCCGATCTCAAGGCGGTCACCGAACAGGTGACAGAGTTAATAGCGGCTTAGCTGGCTGCCGATAAAGCAATTGCAGAGGTGAATGCTCTCGCGGCTCAGAAACTCCAAGATGCGCTGGACGAGCAGACCCGTATATAGAAGGAAGCGGCAGTGGCTGATGCGAACATAGCCGGTCATATGCAAAACCTAGCGGTCAATGCATCGGTCATCGCAAAGACCATAGCGGCTCAACAAGCCAAAGATGCTCTCCGGCTAAGGGCCCAACAAGAAACATATAATAACTTCGCCAAGGCTCACAAGAAGTCCACGACGGTCGTTTCCTCTTCCAGTCCGGTAACACGCAAAAGAAAGGCTGCTTCGAAAAAGGCGCAAATCACCGGACTATTGGACAAAGTTATGACACGATTATTGACCCTCCACCCAACCTAGCTTTGCAAACCGAGGATGATTTCGAGGAAGAGCTCGAGCCACAACTCCAAAGACAGCGGTGTTTGAATGTGGTCCCAATCAGATCAATCGGTCAACCGTTCTCTCCTCACACCGGCACCTTAGGCGGTCAAGGTCCCTCTTCAAGGCCGGTTCAAACGGACAAGGGAAATTCAAACGATGAACTGCTGGATCATTTCCTGCCGTCCAGATCGAAGAAATAGGGGCTTTATTTACTATCTTTACTTATGTTTATTTCGGTTATTATATATATAGTATTTTGCCTTAGCATATTTCTTATAAATATAAAGTGATTTTTGGAAACTGGCCTACATTTGCAATCTTACATGATTTTGAATATTTTAAATAAAATAATCAAAAAGGGAGAAATTGATAAGATAAAAGATAAAAATTTTCAACATTTTTCTTAAAATTTTCCAAAAATTTTCAAAAAATTCTCCCAAGTCAGTCTCCAAAAATCCGCCAAATAAAATTCTTAAAACCGGCCTACATTTGCATTCTTACATGATTTTGAATATTTTAAATAAAATAATCAAAAAGGGAGAAATTGTTAGATAAAATTAGATCGATTAAATAAAACTTAACAAAAACAAATTTCTTGTGCAGAAACAAGCAAAGAATCGAACCGGTCAAAGAACTCAACCGGTTAAGAAACTCAACCGGTCAAGCAATCAAACCGACCAAAAACATGACCGAACAAGAAAGACAAGATCGGTCAAATCAGAAGGCCATAATCAATTAAATAGTCGGTCAATCAGAAGTCAGGGAAAAACCGGAAGTCATCCGGTTAACATAAATAACCGACCAGCATAAAAAGACACTTAGGGTATCTGTTGAGAATGATACCGAAGGAACAGACTTAGTATTGCCATATTCATACAAGCCTGAGGACAGTCTACAGGCTGCAGAAGACCGTCCTACAAGATCTTTCTACTTAAGGATAAATCAGAAAGGCATTCTTCCAAGTACAGACAACTGTCCAACCGACAGTTACCATATTAAGTAAAAGACAAACCTAGCCGGTTTGACCTACACACTGGAAGACTAGACCGCCATGTCTAAAGACTAGACCGCCAGGTCTGAATCACTAAACCTCTACTCAACCAATCAGATTCAAGAAAATGAAATGTGACCGTTGACACATTTCACCTATAAAAGAAGGAGCTAAAGAGGAATAAATGCGGGTCACAAGTTCTGAATTTTCTACAACCTAAGTAAAATATTGTGTTCTACCTCTAGAAAGCTTAAATGCTTATTTGAAGTGTATTCTACAATTTCGGTTAAAATTGTACGGGTGTTATCGAGTAGGAAATAAGTCTCGATCGGATTGTGTTTCTAATCCTTAGTGAATATCATTCTCGCGGTTTCGAGAGGAAGGGGTGACATAGGAGTTTTATCTCCGAACATCCATAAAAACCTGTCTTGTTATTTACTTTCCGCCTGCTTTATTTTCTAACCAATCTGCACTAACCTAATAATACCACCCCAACCGATTCAACATCACCTAAACTGAATTACTAAGCTCCAAAACCGACCCAGCAATCTTCAAACCTGTCATATTCAAATCCGATTCTGCCTATCTTGTGTGTGTGCTGCTTCAATCTGAAACAAACCACTTCCGCGCTTGAACTCTGTTCAAGGGTTTGTGACAGTTTTTGTATTATTGAAACCCCGGTATTAATCTCTAACCGGATTAATCACCAACCTTTGAGTGAAACGCGATAACCGGCCAACCTCGGTTCCCCAACCGCGATCTAGATCCTAACAGTATTCGAAACATAGTAATCTGATTGACTTTAAGAGTAGCCACTTTAGTTTACTTGATAAAAAAACTAAAGTAAGAAAATGTAGTATTCACGTATTAAGGTTTCTATTAGGATCAGGATCGCCGATAATGGACCGGGGTCCGACTAAAGGAGAACGCTTAAACACTCACAATAGTTGGTACTAATTCGGTTAAGAATTAACACCGGTCTCAACACTACACAAATTGTCACAAACTTTTGAACCTGGTTCAAGGGCAGAAATGTTTGTTTCAGCCTAAAGCAACAACACACATAGATAGGATAAAAATAAGAATGGAGAATGATCGGTTTGGAATAAAAGAAAGTCGATTCGGATAATGAAATGGCCGGAAATAAGGATAGAACACAACACAAGGATTTTATGAATGTTTAGAGATAAAGCTCTTACGTCACCCTTTCTTCTCAAACATTGAGAAGGATATTCACTAGGAATATTCAACACACAATACAATCTGTCAAATGATCAAGGCTTATTTACTACTTGATATTTGACTTACAGCTCTTCACATAGAATAAGAATTGCAATACACTAAACAATGTAAATACAGAAAGCTTTTCAACATTAGATGTTGTTCTTGAAAGATGAATTCGTGTGTATCTCTAAAAGATCTTGTGTCACCGCTTCTTTTGTTCTTCAGCTTCTCCTTTTATAGTGGAAATATGACAACAATCATATTTCTCTCTCTAATTTGTTGGTCAAAAGGAGAAGTATTGCATTAAATGCGGTTGAAGCTTACTAAAGCATGAGAAAGTCGGCCTAATTTGTCTTTATTTGACTTTATCATTCTGGAGGTTTTGACAGTTACCTGCTCCTAGGAAGTTGCTTTTGGACTTAGACAAAAATGAGTAACTACACATTTGACAGTCTTCTACTGCCTGCAGAGTGTTCAACAAACATGTATCAAAATGGAAATGACATAGTCTAAACCTTTGAGATCTTCCTTCTGCACATTCCCAAAGAGATTTGTTTGCACTAAAATGTCAATAGCCAACATTTCCATATCTTTGATTTTGTTTTTAAAAAATATGCCCGTTGGAAATGTACGTTGGCTTATGATTTTCAATATGTTGAACCAACCGGACATCCTCGGTTAACCGATCCTACCGAAGAGTAGCGGCCGATCAAAGGAAAGGATTAAGTTGAGCTGTGCCGGTCTTTTGAGGAGATCAGTCAATGGTTTGTGCCGCTTCAAAGGAATCGGTTTGACCGGCCAATTAAAAATACCTCTCCTTGTTTTTCTTGCATAAAAGTTGAATTTAATTAAGTTCTTTAGATAGTTCATTACTTATTAATTAACTATCTAATTTATCTAATAATTTCTCCCTTTTTGATTATTTAAGTTAAATATCCAAAACCCTATAATCGTTGGCCGGTTTTAAAATACTTATATTAATTGGTAGGTTAAAATAAAACTGTTTGATTTGAAGATAAAATTTTGAGAAAAATTTTGTATGAAAATTTTTTGTATGAAGAATTTTGTATTTCTATCAATTTCTCCCTTTTTGATATTTTTAAGATAAAAGTATCAAAATCAGTAATTTGAAACTAAAACCGAATAATTTGAATTCCCAAAATATTTCATAAGTTCCCAAAAATATTCATAATTCATAATAAATATAAAAAAGAATAAAGATAGAGATTTAGTGGCACTTTCATCCGGCTCGGTGAAGTAGCGTATTACGAAACCCTTTCCCGGTGTAGTAGGATCAACATTTGTTCGGGAGACGCTTTTCGGTTGACTAGAGAATCCGCTCGACCCTGCGGGTCATGTCGGTTGGACAGGAACATGGAATGCCAAAGTTCTTTGACTCTGAACAAAATTTTCAACCGAATCTCCACGAGCTCCTCGGTCTGATCTGAAACTTGAAAGAATAGACTGAATTGGTTCTGTTCGGATCGGTCAAGGTGAAGGTCTATTTCGGCATTTTCTTGGGTTCAACTGTTCACCATCCTCTTCTTCTTCTTCAAGATTCAAGTTTTCTGAGACAACATCAGGAATAACGACCAGTGGAACAGTTTCCGGTTCGGTACGAGCTGTTGTCGCTTCTTCTTGAGCTCGTTTTCTTTTATTAACTAGTGCCCTTGTCTTCCTAGAGATTGGAGATGACGTTTTCTCTCTTCTTTTATCGATCTCCTATAGAATTAGTTCTTGTTGAAGTTTTTGAGCCGCATTCTCGTTAGAACGTTCAATTGCTTTGGCTTTTGCAAGTTCATCGACTTGTAGCTGCCGGGCAATTTCTGCATCTTTGCGCTTAGCCGCTTTGGCTTGAATATTCCTTTCATCTTCATCGGCTTGAAGCTGCTGGGCAGCCTCTTCATCTTTTCTTATTATTTCTTCGTCGACAACCTCTTTGGTCCTTACCCACTCATATATTTGTATCGACATTGCCTACACTAATTCAAGGGCTTGGGAGGTTACCTCATAACATGAGCCATCTTGAGGTCGGTGGAAGTGGCCCGATCCCTTAAATCATCTACATTGACCTCCATGGATTCCTGCCATAAGGTCATGGAATTTTGAATTGTTTCCTTAATGAAAATCTTCATTTCATCCGAAAGAGGAACCAACGGTTCAACTGATTGATGTTGCACCGGAGGCTGAGAATGAACCAAAAACGATACTTTTGTTCCAGCCAGTTTCAGAGGACTATCTTCTTTGGATTTTCTTCGGTCGGAATGCTTAGCTGGTGGAGTTTTGACCGATGAATCCATTAATGGAGAAGCCGTTATCCCATCTCGTTTTTCTTTATTTTCCGGAGACTTAGAGGGAGATTCCGGTTGACTAACTTCAGATTGATTTCTTGTCGGTCTGAATGATTGACCGAACTCAAAGTTAGACTTTTCAGGGTGCTTTCCATTCCGGTCAGCATCTTCTTTTTCAGCCGAAGATGGGGTAAAAATTCCAGCATTCCTTTCTGTGGCATTCTCATATTTTGAAATTTCGGCTTGAAGTTCTACGTCAACCGTTTTCAAAGTATCCAGCACAACCTTGTCCACGCCGGTTACATCGCCTATACCAAGGTACCTTTGATTTATGTTGTTAATGGCCGAGGACAACACCTTGAACTTGGCGTTTGCTTCGACTAGCTTCGGTCTTGTCATGGCGACCGATGCGGAAAATGTTTTGGCGAGATCAAACACCATTTCTTCCAATGAGATCAACGTCGGCCACTTGCTCTCTTCGGGACATTCTGGGAGCATGTCCTTAAAGTTGACCTCTGCCCTTATTTTCGCCCATTTATAGTAATGATTGGATAATATATATGCCCTCTCTTCAATCAACTTGAGGACATTTTCCACAACCCTTTCGGCCTCAACATCAGTCATGTGTGAATCCATAATTTTAAATCCGAAATTGGATTGTCAGCCGCCTCCTCAAGAGTCGGGTTTTGATCGGCTCTGGTTGAATGGATTTTCTCATTGACCGTACCGGTTGAGTCTTTCCCGGTATGCTTGATCTTATGCACCAGAGGTTGTTCAGTCACTATTTCTTCTTCATCACGTTCGGCCGACTTTCGGCCTCATTCGTAGAACCTGTCTGGTCAGTTTCAGCAATCTGATCGGTCTCAACAAATTTACTTGTCACATCGGTTTTAGCAAAACGATTGACCACAATCACAACATTGTCAATCATTTCCTAAGTTCTCGGTTGTGCCTCTAAAGCCGCAGGCCCAACCGGTTTCACAATAGAATCCCTATATGCAATAATAGGAGTGGGATTAAGAGTATTTACCTCAAGAAAGGAGGTTTCCTTAGATTTTGATCAGTCGGTCGCGCTGGCCGTGGACTCGGCACGAGTTAGAGGAAAAGCCGGAGAAGGAACAGATTCGGCATGAGTCCGATTATCAACCGGAGTGGGGATATGAGAAGCCTTATGGTTATCCTGTCTAGAGGGTATGGCGGTTTCCGTCTTTTCGCTGTCGGTTGCATCGCTAGCTAGTTTCTCAGGCACCGACCTTTTTCCGTCTTTATTGTTTCCTTGGTTTCCTTAACCTTCGGCTTCTTAGCCTTTGGTTCCTTTTCCTTTGTTTCTTTAGCTTTACCAGCTCTAACAAGACTCTTTCCAATGTTGACTGAATTTAAAATTTTACTTTTGGGCAGAATAATACTTGGACCGGTCGGAATGTCGAGATGAAGCAGAATCTTGCAGATCTGCATATCATAGCCTAGACATCGGTCTTTCTTTGGAGATACCATCTCGCACAAGATCTTAAAAAGTATGGCGGCCCACTTTATTTGATCACCGAAAAGGATTCCGACCATCATTTTGAACTTTGACCGGGTGATGCTATCAAAGTTACTTCCCCGAGCTTGGAGCGACTTGGATACAATATCGCATAGCAGCCGATATTCAAACCGCATATCACTTTTCTTATCGGCGAGATCTACCGGTTCACTAGTGTTAGAAATCATCTTCTAAATATCTGCGGTTGCTTCTTCAGATAAATCGGTCAAGAAGTCGCGCCCCTCCGTCGGAAGACGAAGAGCCTCGACGAAAACTTCCTCTGATGTTTCAACATTTTTATCGCCCACCACCGAATAAATGACTTTCTTCTTGATTTTGTCGTTCTCAAAAAACACCTTAACAACATCCTAATACATGATGAACGGACCGTCAATGTATAATTCCAGCCCCGAATCCTTGACATAATTCATGACCTTCTGGACATCAGTTGTTCCGTTTGTCTTGATTTCCTCAAAGTCGACCTGAAAAATATGAACGTAGAGTGTGTTATCACGTCCCATGATGAATCTGAAATATTTGTAGAGAGAGAGTGCAAGAGCATAGACAAATTTATGAGAATGATAAGTTGTGAATAAAATAATGAACACATGTCTTTATATATGTGATGGTTGTGGCGGTTGAGTCAATGAACCGTCGCACCTCCTAATAAAAAGGGCGCCAAGTTTTCCCTCCAAAAGTTACAGCGGTAACTTTTTGGCGGTAAACTTTGGGCGGTAATTTTGAGCGGTAAACTTGAAGTAGTAAGTTAATAATATCGGTTTCAAAATATTTTGCAGCGGTGTAAATTTGAACCGGATGTAATAATGCGTATTCATAAGAGAGATTGAAAATAAAAACATAATCCTTGATCGGTTAAGAGAAACAGATGCAGTACAGAAAAACCTACAACAATCGCTATAGAAAGTGAGTCGATTTGTTCATGAAATGCAAAAAAAAGAAAGATTAATTTAAAGGCCTATCTTCCGCCTTACTGATCTAGTTCTCAACCGATTCCTTGGTGAGAATGTGGGCCGGGGACACTGGAGATCTCGGTCCAAGATTTGAGTTGAGGCTTCTAAAAAGTCGGTTAAAGTTTAGGCATGTAACCGATACTCCTTCGAGAAGCCTGAATCATCATCTTTAAGTTGTTGAAGATAACAGAGGCCCAGTTGATGGATGTACCGCAGACAATTGAGATCATCATCTCATACACCTTCCTAGTATAGAACTGGTTAGGTATCTGACACAGGATGGATCTTTGGATGATGTCATGGAGAAGTTGGATGTGGGGAGCGAGGTTGGATTTGAGTCTGTGGTTGTTGATCGGACTCAAAATGTCGAAGAAGAAGTATGAAAATTCCTCATTTGCATTGGAGGGAGGAGGGGGAAAATCCGAAAAACCTTCGGTTGGTAGATCGAAGAAACTGGAAAAGGTTTCTTCAATGAAATCGAAGAAGAAGCTTCCTCTTACATAGGAAACAATCGATCCATTATCCAGAATGGTGGCATGATTGATGAAATCGGTGACATCCCTTTCCAGAAGAGAATTAGAGCCTTCCAGGAATTTTCGCAAGTCGGTGTCAACAAGAGATTTAAAAATGATTTCTTTTGTTTCTCTATCTTCAGATGATAGCACTGAATTAAAGTCGATGACTAGGGATGTTCGAGACATGATGAAGATATGAGGTAGAATAGAGATCTGAGTTTGTAGAGAGATATTCAAAGCAAGAGTGTTGTGGTTTGGATGGTAGTAAGTTGCTATTTAAATAGGAGATCAGTTTCAAAAGCATTTAATATTCTCATTAAATAAAGAATATGTCCGTTATAAAAAGTCTTGTCTTATTTCCCTAAAAGGTTACTTTTGATTCTTGGGAAGGAGTTACTTTTTTAGAAGATTGTCTTGGGAAGATGCACGGTAGACTAACACAATAACGGGTCAAATTTTAAACGCACGCTTGGGAATATTTTGAAAATGACCAATATTTTGAAAAGTGACCGAAATTGAAAATGACCGATAATTGGTGAGAAAAGCGGTAGCTTCTCCCTGAGAGTATGCCCGGTTAAGAGAAATGAATTTTAAGTTTAATCATTTTAATATTTGACCGAAATTTCATTAAGCCGATATTTCATAAAACCGATAAATCATAACCGATATTGAGACAAAATAATCGGTATGATTTTGAAGTACATAGATTTAAGAAAAGTGGATAGGCCCTAGGACTAGTAGTGGGATGGTCAAATAGCTGGAGTTCTTCTAGCTCTTACCCTATCTACCCGGTAGATGTATGCATGGATCCTCTCCTTCGTCAGCAGCTGATTAGAGTAGTGGCTCCTCGACCGAGGGTAGACATCGATGTCAAAGAACAAGCCGCATAATTGAGGAGCAATTCCTCTTTTGTTGGAAAATATCATCTTTTTCAGATTGTTGAAGATGATTCTGGACCAGTTGACCGGAGTGCCTTCGGTGATAGCAACCATCATCTCGAAGACCTTCTGGGTGTAGGATTGAGTGTTTTCCTTGGCAAGAATATTCTTATATAGGATCTCACTCAGAATCTGAAATTTAATTTGGAGGGAACTTTTGGCTCCATAAGTATTGACAGGAGTCATGGAACCAAAAAATTGGTGGGTTGAAGACAGTAATACCTTCAGTAGGTAGTCCGCATCTAAGTGCGAAGTCTACCTCACTAAAGATGAAGGATTTTCCTTGGACTTCGGCAAGGATAAGATCCTCCCGAATGACCCTAGAGGTGTTGAAAAATTCAGTAACTGCATCATAGTCTATAATATACCTATCTTCCAAAAATGTTCTTAAACCGGAATGTTCAATGGACCGAAATAGTGCTTGGATTTCAACATCTTCAGAATGCAAGACCGATTCAAAATCAGCAAGACGAATTTTGTTGGAAAGGAAGCTAGACATTTTTGCTTAAGGATTTTCTTATATTTGATAGAGAGTGTGATTTAAGATGAGAGTGTATGAGCTATTATATAGCTAAAGAATCGGTTAGAGTATCTGGTTTTATTCTAAGTGTAATTAGATATAGATGATGGTCATTTCCAAGACAACTAATGATGAAAAAGAAGATATAAATTATATTTTCAAGAAATGCTATTTTGGTGAAATGTCAGTCTTTCCTTCAAATAATGATAGACATAGGTCTTCACGTTCTTTGAGGTTATACTATTTTACTTTTTTATAGAATTTTGTTCAAGCATATATGACAAATATTGTCCAGTTGTCCCATGTTGACTAGAAAATGAATACCGAAAGAAAAGTATCAATAATCGGTTGGCTTTTGGTGACCGGTTTATAGAAATAAGTTATTCTGTTCTAAAGAGATACCGCTTTGCTCAAAGCCGACAGCTATTCAGTTTATAGAACAATCCATTTATTTTATCCAATGCACTTAAACCGCTTGATTTATTTACAAATATTTCGGTGAAGTGATTTAGCCGATTTCAACCGGAGACAACTGGTCTGGTTTTATATACTTGATTTCATATCCCTTATGCATATAGTGGATGTATGTAAATGATTTCATTTTGAATGTTTTGAGAAGCGGTAACTTCTCCATGAGATCATGCCTGATTTTCATGAATGCAAGTTATTTGGGAAACACTATTTTTCTAGAATCAATGCATCAAAGGAATGAGTTGACTGCTATCAGCAAGTCCCAAAATAGTTCTAAAGTAAGATAACTTAGCTTCATGTAGTGTCTTTGTGAAGATGTCGGCCACCTATTGGCCGGTTGAGACATACTCTAGCTGGATATGCTTTTGCTGCACATGCTCCTGGATGAAATGATGCCTAATGTCAAGATGCTTGGTTCTCGAATGCAACACCGGATTATATGTTATCGCTATTGCACTGGTATTGTCACAAAAAAAATGGAGATTTCTCAGACGTAATACCAAAGTCCCTCAGTTGATGTTGAATCCATAAAAGTTGAGCACATCAACTACCGGCTGCAAGATACTCTGCTTCCGCTGTTGAGGTTGCAACTGAAGTCTGCTTATTGCTATACCAGGAAACAAGCCGGTCACCTAAAAACTGGCATCTCTTAATTGTACTCTTACGGTCTATTTTACAACCTGTATAGTTTGCGTTAGAGTAACTCGTTAGGTTGAAACTAAAATCCTTCGGATACCACAATCCCACATCTTGAGTGCCCTTTAAATATTTTAAGATTCTTTTTGCAGCAATATAATGAGATTGTTTAGGATTAACATAGAATCTCCTGCAAACTGCGACCATAAATAAGATGTCCAGAGGACTGGCTGTCAGGTACAAAAGTGAACCGATAATCACACGATAGGCTGTTAAGTCCACACCTTGACCATCTTCATCTTTATCCAGTTTGATTGATAAACTCATTGGGGTGGAGGCTGCAGAACAGTTCTCCATCCCAAACTTTTCACGCAGCTCCTTTGTGTATTTGGATTGATTGATGAAGGTTCCTCCATCGATCTGCCGAACCTGGAGACCTAGAAAGAAATTCAAATCCTCATTTTTTAAAATTTGTCACAAAACTTAGGGTCGGTTGACCCGAAAATAATATCATCCACATAAATTTGAATGAGTAAGATATGTCCCTTTTTCTCAAATTTAAATAGGGTCTTGTCTACCGATACTATAGTGAAATCATGGTTGAACAAAAATTTCGTCAAGGTGTCATACCAAGCTCTAAGAGCTTGTTTCAAACTGTAAATGGCTTTATCCAGCCGATACACATGACTAATTAAATCCGAATTTTTAAAATCTAGAGGCTGCTCAACATACACCTCATCACTTAATTCACCATTCAAAAATGCACTTTTAACATCCATTTGAAAAACATTAAAATTCTTGAAAGCTGCAAATGCTAGAAAATTTCTAATGGCTTCAAGTTTGGCCACATGAGCAAATGATTCTTCAAAATAAATGCCTTCTTCCTGTTTATACCAAACTTTATTTCTCTCAAACTGGTTTAATTCCTCTTGCATTGCTAAGATCCAATCGGGATATAATAGTGCTTCATCCACCTTTTTTGGCTCAATCTAGGATATGAAAATAGAGTTTTCATATTCTTCCAATAGTTGATGCCTAGTTTAGATAGGTTGTGAGGGGTTATATATAATAAGCTTAGGAGGATGATCTCTGTTCCTTTTAAGATTCGGTCCAGAAATGTCTTCTAAATGACCGATTATCTGATCAAGGTTAGACAGATCGGTAGGCTAAATAGAGTCAAACCGACCGATTTCCTTAACATATACTGAGGTGTCAACATCCTACTGTGAAGCAGCTTGATCCGGCTGAATCTCAGCACTAACTGTTTGTCATAGACAAACTATCTAAAGACCGAAACCTCATTTTCACTATCAAATTGGATATTTAAGTTTTCCTATTTGTTGTGTAAATCAAAGGATGATGCGGTGTTACTTTCAACTGATTCATCAAAAACAACATGAAAATATTCTTCAACAATTAAGGTCCTAGTGTTATACACTCTATATGCTTTACTTACTATAGAATAACCCAACATTATTCCAACATCAGATTTTACATCGAAAGCGGTCATATAAGTTTTGCCATTAATATGAATGTAACACTTACAACCAAAGATCCTAAGATACCGTATGTTAGGAACTCTATCATGGTATACTTCAAACGGTGTTTTATTGAGCAGTTTGTTAATCATAGACCGATTTTGTGTATAACATGCAGTATTGATAGCCTCAGCCTAAAAGTTTGAGCAATACTCGAATCGACTATCATGGACCTTGCGCCTTCTTTGAGAGTTCAGTTTCTTCTCTCGGCCAATCCATTTTGTTGAGGTGTTTTAGCACTAGACAACTCATGTCTAATGTCGGGTTCTTCAAGAAATGTAGTCAAAGTACTATTTGTAAACTCAGTTCCTCTATCACTTCTAATCTTATTTATGCGCATAGATTTCTCATTCTGTAATCTTTTAAGCAGTTTAATTAGATTCGGTGTGGCTTGATTTTTAGATACCAAAAATATCACCCAAGTATATAAAGAGTAATCATCAATAAATACCATTGTATAATGTATACCGCCTAGGCTTGTGACCCTAATCGGTCCAAATAAGTTCATGTGAAGCAATTCTAAGTATCGGCTAGATTGTGTTTTCCCTTTACTTTTAAAAGTTGATTTTTATTTTTTTCTCCATTTGACGTGCAGAACAAATGAACACGTTGTGCTCGTTACAACCTTGCACCAAATGTGGCAAACGTTTTTTTTGTGAAAATGGATTAGTGCCATTTCATTAAAAAGAGACAATTTTTTTAAATACCCTTGGGAAAGGGTAACTTAAAAATTAGAAATTTGGAAAAATTGGTAAATCCTTCCTTGAGTTAAAATGACTTAATTTCCTCTTGAGCTACGTTTGGGCTAACTTTTCTCTTGTAGGTAACTTATAAAGCTATACTTTAAGTCTTTATTTGAGCCAAATTGTCAAGTGTGGACCAAGTTATACATTTTTGAAGTTAGGTCTTTCTTCGTTTCAGTTTTTTGCTAATCTTGATGATTCGAGACTTCTAATGGCCATAACATTTTACTTAGAAAACCATTTAGGCTGACCCATAGTGTGTTGGAAAGGTGAGTCTGTTAGATTTCACTTTAGTATTCAAAGGAATCTTCAAGGATTATCGTAGGTCCATGCAATTCTTAATGGAACATCGAGGGTCTCAAATTGAATAACTTGACTTACGGATGACCTCATGTGGGTTGTAGGTTGAACTGTGAGTGCTGCATAGTATCAAATAAAATATATCTCAAAGGAATTTTTAATGGTATCTTGTTTGCTCAAAATTGAGTAGTCAATTGAAAGTTATGAATTTTCAAAGTCATCCTATACTTTAGTTCGTTTCAGGAATCAAGTGGGTGAACCTTCATCGGGTTTTTGGGTTAATTTGACTGCCTTATCCATTGAATGGACACACGAGACCGGTGCAATTCGAATGGGATATGTCTTAGCTTTCCAACCATATGTTACAATATATAAAATAAGAACTACATCTTTTGTTATGAATTAAACACCTCGAGCTTGTCTGGTTTGGTCTTATCTTGGTCACATTGTCTTATACCGCTGATCCCTAGAGGTTAAGACCGTCGACTGAATTTTGGATACAAACGAATATTGTAGACGACTCTTCAAGCTTTCCTAGTAAATCTAATTTAATTGAGTATAGAGACATGGGTGATTTTTTCCAGTTGAGAGTGCCTTCAGGATTCTTCAATATAAAAACACTTAGAATGTACCAAATTTGGGTATGTTTCAAATAATCATGCGCTTGGCGTCAACATTAAGTCAGTGCACATGTTTATTTTAATTCCTTTGTGCGACACTTGGCCCGTTGACTTTCATTTACCTGATTTTGACTCTCTCGGTTCAACTCAGTTTTAATGTTTTTGTCCTTTTCTAGGCCTTCTACACAGAATTGTGAACAATAATATTATACTCAAAATTTAAGATTCTTCGAACAAGTCAATCTGATGTTTTTAGATTTCTAGATTATTTTTGAGAAATGACGTTTGGACACACAAACAAACCTTAAAATGGTTTTTTGGTACATTTGTTCAACAATAATATTACACCTAAAATTCATAATTTTTCAAGACACTCATTATGAACGTATGAAAACATATGAACCTCGAGTATTTTTGGAAATTGGTGTTTGGACCACCACTCAAGGGTCACTCCAAGCCAATTTCGAAAAATGATTTTTAATTTTTGCTTCCCCGATCCAACAATCAACTATAATCACCATACTGGATCGGGCAAATTTATTTGAATTTCGGTGTGTAAAAATTGAGTGTCTACAAATATATTTTGCTCTCTTGATGTAGAGGTTAGTGAACATCTTGATCTCTATATCGAAACATCTTTATCATTTTAAGACTCGTGAAAGGTTCTGGACCATTTCAAAGGAGATTGATTACAACTCCCTTTTTTGTTTCTCAATATGAACGAAGTTGCATAAAGTAAGTTCCCTATTGAATGCAAGCAATTTCTTTTAGAAATGGTTACTTGATAACTAGAGTTTGACTCTTATTGAAGATTTTGATTCCTCGCATTGTTCATCTTTCGGGCATAACATTTCAAAATTTCAAGTGTTTCCTCCTACTCTTTTTTTCTTTTTATTCTCTTTTTAGAGATAAATTATTGAAAACTCTGAAATTAAGTGACCTTATACTAGTGATGTTTGGTTGAATCGATGCGCTTATGAAGATGCTCAATGATGATTTCAAAACCTTAACCACTATGAGTATGTTGGGTCAAATTATTTTGACTAAGTGTCAAAGTAGTTTGACTATTGAAATTTTGATGATGAACGTATATAAAACTCAATCTATGTCGTCTAACTGTTTTTGGTGCAGGTGTATCGAAAAACATGTTATATTAGACTTAGTCTTAATTAGGTTCATTAGACTGATTTGACATTAGATGCTTTGAGTTAGACGCAGTTAGACGTGCAGTCTAACAGACATAGTTAGACGTGCAGTCTAACACACAGAGTTAGACCTGCAGTTTAACAGATGTAGTTAGAGGTGCAGTCTAACAGACGTAGTTAGACGTGCATTCTAACACACGGAGTTAGAGGTGCAGTCTAACAGACGTAGTTAGACATGCAGTCTAACACACGGAGTTAGACGTGCAGTCTAACAGACGTAGTTAGACATTCAGTATAACACACGGAGTTAGACGTGCAGTCTAACCGACGTAGTTAGACGTGCAGTCTAACACACGTAGTTAGACGTGCAGTCTAACATACATAGTTAGACGTGTAGTCTAACAGATGGAGTTAGACGTGCAGTCTAACAGACGTAGTTAGACGTGCAATCTAACAGATGGAGTTAGACGCCAGTCTAACAGACGTAGTTAGACGTACAATTTAATAAACGTAGTTAGACGTGCAGTCTAACAGACATAGTTAGACGTGTAGTATAAAACACGGAGTTAGGCATGCAGTCTAACAGGCGTAGTTAGACGTGTAGTCTAACACACGGAGTTAAACGTGTAGTCTAACAGACGTAGTTAGACGTGTAGTCTAACACACGGAGTTATACGTGCAGTCTAACAGACGTAGTTAGACGTGCATTCTAACAGACGTAGTTAGACGTGTAGTCTAACTAATGAGAGTTAGACGTGCTGTCTAACTAATGGAAGTTAGACGTACAGTCTAATGAATGGAAGTTTGACGTGCGGTCTAACTCCTTTGGATTAGTCTGAAGGGATGTATAGTTAGACGTGCAGTCTAACTAATAGAAGTTAGACGTGTAGTCTAACTCCTTCAATTAGTCTGAAGGGATGTGGTATCAGACGTGTTGTCTTATCCCATTAAACCAGGTGGCTTATGGATTCTGCGTCATCAATCGCCAGACCCCTTCTCTATTGATTATGCCGATCTTATCAATTGGTATCAGAGCTCTGTTTGTTATTCTCAACCCTTTTCCAAGAATATCGACCATAACCAAAGATGCCAGTGCAACCGCAATCCCCACTTTCTCTAGAGAAAACTATATCGTGTGGAAGAAGAGAGTCCGTTCTCATCTCTCTTCTCTCCATGACGACATATGGAGTGTCATCACAGATGGTTCTATCAAGATCGATAAGGAGAAATCCGAATGGACTAGTGAAGACAAGAGGAAGAACAACCTCAAAAACATGGCTCTTGATGTTCTGTACGGAATTCTCAATGACAACATTTTCAACTACATCATCGGGTGTGATACTACTAAAGAGGTCTAGGACAGACTCACCCAACTGTGTTAGGGCAACGAGCAAACCAAGGAAAACAAGATCATGGTTGCCACTCAACTGTTTGACAGTTTCAAGATGCGTCCCGATGAAACAATGAACGAGTTCGACACCAGATTTAGCCAGATTGTCTCCTCCTTATCTTTCTTTGGAAAGACCTATAGCAAAAGGGAGCTTGTTATTAAGGTCATGCGTGCTCTTCCGAGGGAATGGGACATAAAGATGATGGTTATGAGGGAATCCAAAGGTCTCAACAAGATCTCTCTCTTCGACCTGTTTGCTGATCTCAAGGCCTACGAGTTCGAGCTAAACTATAGCATTGAAGAAGATCAATCCACATCCATTATCATTGTCAAAGCGTTGGTGACTGCTGAAGAGCCACCAGTCGCTATAGATGTGAAGACGGCAGCGCAGCAACTGAGCAGCGATGCCATGTCTCTCTTCGTGAAGAGGTTTGGTGACTTCATGAAGAAGAGCAACTCTAACTCAAGCTCTTCAAATTCCAATGATAATAAGAAATCCAAGGCTAATGTTAAATGTTATAGCTGTGGCATTGTAGGTCATTACCAATCGGAATGCCGGAAGCCTAAGCGTGAAGATAAGAAGGATGATGAAAAAGAGTTGAAGGCTCTTATAGAAGGAGAAGTGAAGAACAGACGAAACCACCGTGATTCTTACTTCTCATTAAATGATAGTGATGAAGAAGAAGTGGCTTGCTTCATGGCAAGAGAAGATGAAGAAGAGACTCAAGAAACTGAGATATTTGACTTCTCTTTTGAAAAGTTTTCAAGGGAACAAATGGTAGCTGCACTAGATGACATGGTCATAGAGTACAAAAATCTAGCAGAATCCCTAAATGAAACAAAATCATCACTTGAAGTATCTCAACCAGTTTCACCTCAAATTTTTGAATCAAATATTTTTGAAAAGAAGGTCGCAAAGATCTCATCTGAGAATGAGATGCTCAAAGAACAGATTCAAACTATTTCTGCTGAAAACAAGAGGCTAAACTATGTTGTCAGTGCATGGAAAAGGTCTGGAGAAGCTGTCAAATATCAGATCAGCATGTTAAAACCTGGTGGATCTAGATCCGGTCTAGGATTTGATGGCGATAACTCAAACATGTCGTGCAAAAAGTCAAACTCATCGAATAACAAGCTTAAGCCAATAAGATTTATTAAAGGAAGTTTGACTGATATTGAATCTGATCCCATTCATGAAGAAGTTGCTTTTAAAATTGAAATAATTTATGTTTCTCCGACCGTTAGCTGGCTGAAAAATAAGTTCGAAGCAGTTAACAGGTCTGGAAATATAAAACCTGACTCAAAGTCAAGGAGTTTTAAAAGAAAGTCTTCTTCAAAAGCTAAGGGATCAGTGGCTAGCAGGAAGTCGTCTGCTAAGTCAAAATCATACGCATTAATCACAATACAAAATGGGAAATCCATTAGAATATCTCAGATATGGATTCCCAAGGGACTAAATGATCGAGGACCCAATTAAATATGGGTACCAGAGTTTGTAAATAGTTTCTTGTGTAGGTGATGCAGGAGGGCTGCAGGAAGGAAGCATGGAGAATACTCTTCTGAGTATACATTTTAGAAGATCAACAATGGTCTTTGCCATCCAGAAGACTAAATGTTTTTCTTTGTTTTGTATTAAAAATACTTTTGGTCCTAAGGACCACAAAACATTTGTTTATTCATTTTGTACATGGAAAAAATGAGAGGGATAAATTATGTTAAAATAAAGATACACTCAGACGAAAGACCTTAATCAGACTATTAGACGAGGTCGTCGAAAAGAAAAAGAGTGTACTTAAACGTATTTTTGCTCACACTCTATGCATCTAAGTCTATGTGTCTTGGTTTATAACCTGCGCGGTTAGACGTACACGTCTAATAGACGTTAGACGAGTTTACGTCAAGAGCAAGTGGATCCTCACGTCTAACCAAACACACATCTAATATGTGCTATTCATGCGTAATTTGACGTACACGTCTAATAGATGTTAGACGTATATACGACACATGATTAGGAGAATGCGTCTAATAAACGATAGATTTTATAGATGAGTGCAGTAAGAAAAACGTCAAACTACGTGTGTATAATTTTGACTAAGTGTCAAAGTAGTTTGACTATTGGAATTTTGTTGATGAACGTATATAAAACTCAATCTATGCCGTCTAACTGTTTTTGGTATAGGTGTATCGAAAAACATGTTATATTAGACTTAGTCTTAATGAGGTTCATTAGACTAATTTGGCATTAGATGCATTGAAGTAGACGCAGTTAGACGTGTAGTCTAATAAACGTAGTTAGACGTGCAGTCTAACACACGGAGTTAGATGTGCAGTCTAACAGACGTAGTTAGACGTGTAGTCTAACACACGTAGTTCGACGTGTAGTCTAATACACGTAGTTAGACGTGCAGTCTAACACACGGAGTTAGACGAGCAGTCTAACAGACGTAGTTAGACGTGTAGTCTAACAGACGAAGTTAGACATGCAGTCTAACACACGGAGTTAGACGTGCAGTCTAACACACAGAGTTAGACGTGCAGTCTAATAGACGTAGTTAGACGTGTAGTCTAACAGACGTAGTTAGACGTCCAGTCTAACACATAGAGTTAAACGTGTAGTCTAACAGACATAGTTAGACGTGTAGTCTAACACATGGAGTTAGACGTGCAGTTTAATAGACGGAGTTAGACGTGCAGTCTAACAGACGGAGTTAGACGTGCAGTATAACAGACGGAGTTAGACGTGCAATCTAACACACGGAGTTAGACGTGCATTCTAACAGACGTAGTTAGACGTGCAGTCTAACAGACGTAGTTAGACGTGCAGTCTAACAGACGTAGTTAGACGTGCAGTCTAACACACGGAGTTGACGTGCAGTCTAACAGACGTAGTTAGATGTCAGTCTAACACACAGAGTTAGACGTGTAGTCTAACAGACGTAGTTAAACGTGCAGTCTAACACACGGAGTTAGATGTGCAGTCTAACAGACGTAGTTAGACGTGTAGTCTAACACACGTAGTTCGACGTGTAGTCTAATACACGTAGTTAGACGTGCAGTCTAACACACGGAGTTAGACGAGCAGTCTAACAGACGTAGTTAGACGTGTAGTCTAACAGACGAAGTTAGACATGTAGTCTAACGCACGGAGTTAGACGTGCAGTCTAACACACAGAGTTAGACGTGCAGTCTAATAGACGTAGTTAGACGTGTAGTCTAACAGACGTAGTTAGACGTCCAGTCTAACACACGGAGTTAGACGTGTAGTCTAACAGACGTAGTTAGACGTGTAGTCTAACACATGGAGTTAGACGTGCAGTTTAATAGACGGAGTTAGACGTGCAGTCTAACAGACGGAGTTAGACATGCAGTATAACAGACGGAGTTAGACGTGCAATCTAACACACGGAGTTAGACGTGCATTCTAACAGACGTAGTTAGACGTGCAGTCTAACAGACGTAGTTAGACATGCAGTCTAACACACGGAGTTGACGTGCAGTCTAACAGACGTAGTTAGATGTGCAGTCTAACACACAAAGTTAGACGTGTAGTCTAATACACGTAGTTAGACGTGCAGTCTAACACACGGAGTTAGACGAGCAGTCTAACAGACGTAGTTAGACGTGTAGTCTAACAGACGAAGTTAGACATGCAGTCTAACACACGGAGTTAGACGTGCAGTCTAACACACAGAGTTAGACGTGCAGTCTAATAGACGTAGTTAGACGTGTAGTCTAACAGACGTAGTTAGACGTCCAGTCTAACACACGGAGTTAGACGTGTAGTCTAACAGACGTAGTTAGACGTGTAGTCTAACACATGGAGTTAGACGTGCAGTTTAATAGACGGAGTTAGACGTGCAGTCTAACAGACGGAGTTAGACGTGCAGTATAACAGACGGAGTTAGACGTGCAATCTAACACACGGAGTTAGACGTGCATTCTAATAGACGTAGTTAGACGTGTAGTCTAACAGACGTAGTTAGACGTGTAGTCTAACACACGGAGTTGACGTGCAGTCTAACAGACGTAGTTAGATGTACAGTCTAACACACAGAGTTAGACGTGTAGTCTAACAGACGTAGTTAGACGTGCAGTCTAACACACGGAGTTTAGACGTGCAGTTTAACAGACGTAGTTAGACGTGTAGTCTAATAGACGTAGTTAGACGTGCAGTCTAACTAATGAGAGTTAGACGTGCAGTCTAACTAATAGAAGTTAGACGTGCAGTCTAACTAATGAGTTAGACATGCAGTCTAACTAATGGAAGTTAGACGTGCGATTTAACTCCTTCGTATTAGTCTGAAGGGATGTATGGTTATACGTACAGTCTAACTAATGGAAGTTAGACGTGTAGTCTAACTCCTTCAGATTAGTCTGAAGGGATGTGGTATTAGACGTGTTGTGTAATCCCATTAGACCAGGTGGTCTAATGGATCCTGCTATTAGACGGGGGCGTCTAATTTCATTAGACGAGGTCGTCTAAGTGAAATACGTCTAATGATAGGCTTAAGCAGTTGCTTGAAGCTAGCATCCGTCTACCCACGATCAACTAGCTGTACGCTACTCCTGCTCCATTTTCCTATGAATATCATTACGATAGCCAGTTGCAACCAATTGATTAATGCTACGTAAGCAAATATTCTTCACACTATTTGTTTTTTTATAGGAATATCCTTGAAGAATATTTGGCGCACTACCAGATTGGTACAGCCACGATCCTAGTGCTCAGAGTCTACTATGTACTATGGAAGCGCTCCAATGGAAGCTCTCCACGTGTCATTATGAAAGATTCGACCGTTGGTACATGCCCCTTATTTAAAGATCCTCAAGGACAACAGAAGAATCATCGATCTATCGATACTCAGATTATTCTATCTTAAGCGAATACTAAAACTGTGATATTGAGAGAGTTGCTTTCTTGCTTTTACTGAGTGTTCAATCAAGAGAGAATTAGAATCAAAGCATTGTATTAGCTGAGTAATATTCTTCATATTGTAAGTTGAACAAAGTCTGTTCTGTTCAACAGTGAGCTAGTCGTGCGACTGTATTTGATTCGTTGAAAGTTTAGTGAATCCTTCCGGTGGTTGGAAGAAAGGGTGACGTAGGAGAGTTAACTCCGAACATCCATAAACAAATTGTTGTGTTGTTTCTTTCTGTCATATTTTCATTCTTGGTTCCTAGCTTCAAACTATAGCAAACATTTCCGCACTTGAATCGTTCAAGAGTTTGCAAGGGTTTGTGAAGAATAGAAAGTGATCTAAATCCTTAACAGGATTTCTATCAAATCATTTGTCCTAAGTTGTCATCAATCGCCAAACCCCCGTCTCTATTGATTACGCCGATCCTATCAGATTATGCTATAATTTTTTAACAATTGCGGTGTATCTAGCAAAATCAGCATACCTAGTGAGATTTTTCATTTCTGATTTCAAAACCTGAACCTTCAAAAAAGTATTCATAGTTGTCATTTTTTGTTATCTTTTGTTGAAGTATATATGGAAGATCAACATACCTAGAGAGGTTGCACAGTCATGTTTTCACTACCTCAATCTTATGATGAATACTTTTCTCATTAACTCTTCTACTAATTTATCCATAATTTCAAGTTAATCCTTCTTTTTATTTTTTTTTCTAGAAGTTAGACAATTTTCATAATTTGCTCAGCTTTGAGACTAGGGTTTTAATGTAGGTGAGTATCATAGAGTCTAAATTTTTTTAGTGATTTGCAAGACATAAGTAGAAACTAAAATAGATAATCCTTCACACAAATTTTAACAAGGTTTTTAAACTCGCTTTTCACAAGAAACAATCCCTTGATTAAGTTTTAGTCTAAAATTTTACTTGATTTATCCAGTCCTTGATGATTTCTAATAGGAGAGACCTTGATCTTATTTTCTTTAAAGCGATGATTTGGAAGAAATAAGAAGAAACTAAAATAGATAATCCTTCACACAAATTTTAACTAGGTTTTTAAACTCACTTTTTCACAAAAAAACAATCACTTGATTAAGTTTTAGTCTAAAGTTTACTTGTTTCATCAAGTCCTTGATGATTTCAAATAGGAGAGATCTTGATTTTCTTTTATTTAAAGCGACTATACATCCACAAATTTAACTGAACCTATTTGATAGATTGCCTACATATCCTCGTGGAAGAGGAATCAAGTCCAAAGGTAGTTCAATTTTTTTGAAACAAAATGCAATGGTTTGAAAATCCAGACCTTAGCATGATGTTGAAGGATTAAAATATTTCAAATTGATCACCAATTGATATCCATGATTCATGCAATGATGATATGAAATGCACTCTTGATCATGTGAATGTTGTATGTGATGCAAATCATGTTTATGCATTTTACTGAAAAAATGCACTTAGTTTGAACTAGTGTCTTGGATTTTTGTTCCTGAAAAGGAAGAATTTAGATGGAATGGATCAAACCTCCCGAGAGGTTGTCTACATATCCTTGGAAATGGAGAATCATATATGCATGTAGTTCGATTGACGAAAACGAAAACTATGATGAACAAAGTGTTACATTAGTGTTTAAATTTGAAGGGTTACAAATGTTTCGAGACTTCCACCTTAGCGACGCTGAAGGATTTCGAGGAAGCTCAAAAAGATTACCTTACTATTTAAAGCTAAATAATTTCAAAATAATTTTGAGGCTTATACCTTAGAGATAATGAAGGTTTCAGGAAAATGCAAAAGGTCTACCTTAGTTTTTGTAGCTGAAGGATTTCAAAAACATTTGAGGCTTCCCCCTTAGCGATGCAAAAGGTTTCGGGCAAGCTCAAAAGAGCTATCTTAGTATTCGGAGTTGAAGGATTTTAAACGGATTTTGAGGCTTCCACATTAATGTTCCTAAAGGTTTCAAACAAGTTCAAAATAATAACATTAACGTTCGGAGCTAAAGGATTTCAAAAAATTTGAAGCTTCCAACCTACCGATGTTAAAAGTTTCGTGCAAGCTCAATAACATTACTTTAGCGTTCGGATATGGAGGATTTTCAACATACTTACAATTTGAAACAGATCAAGAGTCTTAATACCCCATATGTAAACAAGCATCATTAACCATTGGGTTAGAGGGTATCACCTAAGAAGACTTTGATGGATTTTTCAAGAAATATCCCCTAGTGTAGACTAGGGATCCAATAAATGATCCACTCAAATTTTCTTTCGTGCAATGACTATAATAAAATACACATTATGTTTTCTAAAACTCTCTACACAAATTTGGTGTTTTCTTTTATATAGAATGTAACACATTGTGAGAAAAATCTATAGCAACTAGGCTAAATGTCTAGATGATTTCCTGCCAAAATGCTCTTAGTATGTATGGAATAGAGTCATGGTTTACGATCTTTTGGGGGAAAGATTCACATGGATCGTCGAACAATATATTCATACTGTACGCATTGATTTTACAAATAAAATGTCATTAGTATGTTTGAGGGTGTAATGAAAAATCTATAGAAAAATGTATCCTTAGAGTAGAAACTAGATGATGTAGAAACGAAACGATCGTATAAAGAATCAGGAGTCTTGAAGAACTTAAGACTTGAATTGAGATCTTAACTTGTTCCAAGAATTTCTATCTAGAGAGAAGTTCCTTAGAATCAGATTCAAGAGCCCTCGTGCCTTCCACTTCAGGATATTCCTAGTATGATCGAGAATTTTGCATCAGAATGCAACTTTTTAGGGAGAGGTTCTTGACAATCTAATTCATGAGAATTTGTGCATTTTTCTTTGAAATTGATAGGATCGACTTTATCGATAGAGACGGGGGTCTGGCTAAGGATGAAGGCTTATAAAAAAAGGTTTGAAAGAAATCCTGTTAGGGATTTAATTCACTTTCTATTCTATGCAAACACTTGTAAACACTTGAAACAGATTCAAGGCGGAATTGTTTACATGGGTTTGAAGCACAAGATTAAATATGTAAAGATGACAGAAATGAAAGAACACGGCAATTTGTTTATGGATGTTCGGAGAAACTCTCCTACGTCACCCCTTCTTCCAACCACTAGAAGGATTCACTATAAAATGATTCGAATCAAATACAGTTTACACACACTTAGCTCACTATTGAACAGAACACTTTCTATTCAATTACAAGATGAAGAATATCACTCAGCTAAAGGTGTTTTGATTCTAGCTCTCTCTTGATTCACACACAGTACAATCAGAAAGAAGCTTCATAGTATGAGTTCAGTAAGCAAGATGATTGAGTAGTTTCTCTCTCTGCAAAATCAGATTGCTTGTTCATTAGGCAAAATTCGTAAGGCAGATTGTCCGTTGTCCTTGAGATTTGTTAAATACTAAGCAGGAGCTAACGGTCGAATCTTTAGAATGATACGTGGCACTCTTCCATTGGAAAGGCTCCATTGTACACAGCAGGTTCTGAGCACAAGGATCGTGGCCGTACATCACTAGTAGTGCGCCGAATATTCCATCAGGGATGTACATGTAAAACAAGTAATGTGAGGAAAATTTTCTTACGTGGCATTCTTTGATTGGATGCATATAGCTGTTGTACTAATCTTCACTAGAAAGTGGAGCAGGAGTAGGGTACAACTATAGCACGTGGGTAGGTGAAATACTAGATTCAAGCGTACTTCTTAAACTGAGCATTAGACGTATTTCAGTTAGACGGATTGTGAAAATCAGTCTGATGAAATAACACATCTCCTTCTAATAGAAAAACGTCTATTAGACCGCCTAGTCTAATAGAATTAGACTCGCGTCTAATTATCCAATAACCATTAGACTACACGTCTAACTCCATTGAGTTAGACTGCACGTCTAATTCCGGTTCTACCTCAGACTTGTCTGAAGGAGTTAGACGCACGTCTAACTTTCATTAATTAGACTACACGTCTAATTATTCAATAACCATTAGAATGCACGTCTAACTCCACTGAGTTAGACTGCACGTCTAATTCTGGTTCTACCTTAGACTTGTCTGAAGGAGTTAGACGCACGTTTAACTTTCACTAATTAAACTACACGTCTAATTATTCAATAACCATTAAACTGCACGTCTAATTCTGGTTCTACCTCAGACTTGTCTGAAGGAGTTAGACGCACGTCTAACTTTCACTAATTAGACTACACGTCTAATTATTCAATAACCATTAGACTGTACGTCTAACTCCACTGAGTTAGACTGCACGTCTAATTCAGGTTCTACCTCAGACTTGTCTGAAAGAGTTAGACGCACGTCTAACTTTCACTAATTAGACTACACGTCTAATTGAAAATATATTAGACTACACGTCTAACTCCGGTGAGTTAGACTGTACGTCTAATTCCGTGCATTCAATAGACTTACGTCTAATTCTTTACGTTCATTAGACTACACGTCTAACTCCGATGAGTTAGACTGTACGTTTAATTTCGTGCATCCATTAGACTACACGTCTAACTCCGATGAGTTAGACTGTACGTCTAATTCTATGTATTAGACTTACAACTAATTCCGTGTATCTATTAGACCATCAGTCTAATTACACGTCTATTAGACTACACGTCTAACATCACTGAGTTAGACTGTAGGTCTAATTTTATGCATTGAATGCCAAAATCGGTCTAATGACCTTCATTAGATCCAAGTCTTATGACATATTGTTTCAATACACCTGCATTAAAACTCATAAGTTATTTCATCATCAAAATCCCAGTGGTTAAATTATTTCAACACTTAGTCAAAATAATTTGACCCAACAGAGATATTCCGAGTTTGATCAAGAATTTTGCATCGAAATGCAACTCTTTAGGGAAAGGTTCTTGACAATTAGATTCAAGAGCCCTTGTGCCTTCTGCTTTAGGATATTCCAAGTATTATCAAGATTTATGCATTGGAATAGAACCCACTAAGGAGAGGTTCTTGACAATCGAATTCAAGAGCCATTGTGACTTCCTCTTCGGGATATTATTAGGAATTTTCAATCATATTGCAACTCACTAGAGAGAGGTTCTTGACAATCGGATTCAAGACCATTGTGCATTCTGCTTCGTGATATTCATAATATGATCATGAATTTTGCAATAGAATGTAACTTTCAGGAAAAATAGATTCTTTAGTGACTAAATAAAAGGATGAAACATATTTCTTATTAAAAAATGCCCCTAGTGTGAGCTAGGTCTCTTTTCGGTTATAAATTACAAATGGCTAGGGAAAGTGTCTAGGATAGCCATGTCTAAGAATAACATGAGACAATAACATGAAGAGAATGTCTTACATCTTAGTTTTCACTTTTTCGCTTTCAGACATAATATTTTTTGAGCGAATATGATTATATGAGACATAGAATTCATCACTGTCCATTGAGGCTAGAAGTAAAACTCACTTAAAGAAAACTTGCTTGAAGTTGTAGGGTCCTTTCCATTGTGGTTAGAACATCCCTCTTGAATCATCAAGATCTCGGGTTTTGCGAAGCTCTAAGTCATCATCTCTAAGATGTCGATGTTTGACTTTGTTGTTGAAAGCTTTTGACATGCATCGTTGATATGCTTGTGTATTTCACAAGGCATCAAGTCTTTTATCCTCGATAAGAGAGAGTTGTTTGTGTCGATATCATATCACTCTTCTACAATGACATGATTTTCTAAGAGTACCATAAGAGTAGGTATCTCGAGCTCTATGGGTTGAACAACCTCCATGTCATAAACAAGCGAATAAGGAGTTTCTCCTATAGACATCTTAGTGATCGTTCGATAACCCCACAAAATATAAAGAAGTTTCTCATGATAATCCTGGTATGTTTGTGTGTGTTTCTTTAAAATAGAGATCACATTTTTGTTTGTAGCTTTGACTGCTCCATTAGTATGCGGTATGTATGCCAATGATTTGTGATGCTCATTTTGAATTCTTCCAAGATCTTGAGTATCTTGCCTTAGAAATGTCGGTCATTATCGGATATTATCAAATAGGGAACACCATATCGACTGATGATATTGCTCCGGATGAACTTTTTCATATGAGAGGATTTGAGGATCTTGAAAGATGATACATTAACCCATTTGGTGAAATAGTCAATGTCGACTATAATGAACTCATGGTCGTTGGAGGCGTGAGGATGAATTTTTCCAATGATGTTCATCCCCCAAGTGGAAAAAAGTCATGGAGATGTCATATTATAAAGGAGGAAAGTAGGAGTATGCTTAAAGTTATTATAAATCTGGTATCGATGATACTTTTTGACATAAGAAATGCAATCTTGTTACAAATTCTTCTAGTATTATCTGAAACGGGGAATCATCATTGATAATGTCATGTTGTTCATGTTGAAACCACAATTTTTAGCATGTACTTCTTTCATGATTCTTGTAGACTTTGATTAATCTATATAGAGCATGTTTTGTCCATCAAAAGATTGACGGTAGATGATTCCTTCCATAACTACATAGTTGGTGGCAAATGGCAAAGAGTGCGTCCTTCTTTCTTCTAGAAGTGTGGAGAATTTTCTTCATTCTTTATGAAGAGTTGGATTGGCTAGTACTAAGGTTTAGTAGTGACATCGGCATTGCCAATGGTTTGCTTCTCAAATATGTGACTGTGTTTCTATTTGATCTTAAAAGGTTTGATTTCAATTCCCTCAGAGATATGCGACATGGCTATAAGCATGGCGAGAGAATCAACATATCTGTTTTGGCTTCTCGAATTTTGTAAGGAAGTAACAATCTCAAACCTAGTTAAGATCTGAGAAAAATATGAATGGATCGTGTCTTGTGCATTTTGAGAAATGCCTTAAGTTTAGATTAGGGGATTTGAAAACATGTTCAAATTTAATCTTTCTAATTTTAACCTTGAGGCGTACATCGATAGCTAAACTGGTAAACTCATGTGGAAAAAAGCTTAATAATGCATTAACATTGAATTACAATATCCTCGTTTGAATTACATAAGTTTAGCAAGGGGAAAGATGATTTTCAACAAGAGGAACTTGACTCATAAAGAGGAATAAGTCTCTACGAATTCATATATAGAATTGTGTGTTATCTTGCTCGTTTTCCTCATATTATTTATCTTTATCATCGGAGATTGACAAAAATCTCTCACCCCATTTTCTTTGAGCGAAGAGATTATCAAGGTCAAGTCTAACACCAATCAATCCTTCTAGATTTGTGAAATTAATGAATGCGATATCTAGGAAGTATTGCACATTCATGTTATCTATGAGAACTTTGATCTACCTTGATTAGAAGGAGGGCTAACATTGACAATAACATAACGCCACTGACTTTAGAATGCAGCAAATGTATTATGTTTTCCTTGCTTCACTTGCTTTGATTTCTCAATAATCCATCCTTGATCAATGTTAGCATTTAAGTATTGGACAAACACGTCTCCCAACTTGTTAATGGTTCAGAGAGAGGAAACATAATTCTTTACATACCAGAGCAATGCTTTTCTTGTCAAGCATTGAGGGAAAAGACGAATGATAAGAGAATGTGCCAAATTTAGAGGACATATAGTTATCCAATAATGATGTAGTAATGATGCATGAAGGTAATTAGATCTCCATCGCCTGAAAATTTGTCCAGGATAAGAATCTGAAAGTCGAGGGGAAGGAAAACTTCTTATGTGTGGCGAGAAGCTTCCACTAAATTGGACATGAATGAAGGAACATTTTCTTTTGCAATTGGTGCAAGTTGATCCCTCATGTTGACTATATCCACTTCCATTTTCATAGTTAGCTTGTACTTTTCGACTTGAGCGGGTGTCAAGGAATACAAGGATGTTGTAAGGTTGAAGTTATTAGTGTCTTTTAGGTTTGTTGGAGGAAGTTTCAGGGGAGTGTTGTCAACTTATTCATCATCCGAGGAGATTTCAAGGTTCAACAGACAATGTGGATAACCTCTATTGGAAGAGGGTATATCCGTTTTGGGTTTATAAGGCGGATTGTAGATAAAAACACTCTTGAGAATAGGCTTATTATTTGTTTTATCTATTTAAGCAGGCTTTATTTCAATCATTAAGGAAGTCATCTTCGACATCACTTCCATGAACATTAACTTTATGTCTTGCATTTCAGCTTCGATGTTGACGATTCTTGGGTCCAAAATTTTGTTCATCTTTAGGTTTAGTAAAATGAACGTTTATTGACCCGAAGTTTCCAATGAGAGTGGAGAATATGAAACAACATGGAAAAGTATTAAAACACTCATCAAAATATGTTTTAAAATTTTGCATTCTTAATTTCGTTCTTAATAAATTAGACAAACATGTCATTAATCATGCAATCATGTCAAAAAACTAAATGAAAACTCGAATTAAGAAGCCCAAGTTTATTTATTAATATGATTGCATCAAAGGGATTGCGTTCGAAAAAATTACAGTTATTCATGTACACAAGGATTGTACATGATTCTATAAAACATCATAACCTAGACATAACAATTGGAGTTTAAGTTATGGTTGATCTATATTGTTCCTACATGGAAAACACTATCACTTTCCGGAAGAGATGTATGCATATCAAGAAGCAACATAATATTGGCATCAAGTGTTGGGTCCTTAGCATCAAACATCTCTTACTCGGGAGAAAAAATTGAAGGGTAAGTATTAGGACAATAATGCGATTTTTCCTCTTTGACGTACTCCATCTAGATCATAAGAAGCTCAATCTTGTGGGTTGTATGCCACAGATCCTCATAAACATCGTACACATCAGTTGTGATAGGACATTCCTTAAAGAGACACAAATTTCTACCGAGAATCCTTTGCTCTACACCAAATTGATGATACAAGTGGTTACAGTACGAAGTAATCTCATTAAAGAATGATAAGAAAGAGGTGAGGAGAATTATTCATGTTGTAGGTCATATGGTGATTTGATACAATGGAACAACAAAGCTATTAAGATAATCATCATTAAGGCCATGTATGCTCGGAAGTTTTCTAACGTCTTTTCTCAAGTCAAACAGAATGGGAAAGTAGAAATAATCAATCACTATTGGGAGGTGACTGAGTTTTTCTATCATCTAGACATATAAAAGTAAAGGTGAACCTCTTCGAGACATGTGAGAGTGACCTTTAAAAATCTCACGTATTCCAAGCATGGTTTCAGCAAGAACCATACCATAAAGATCATTGCGCTCATCGTCTAGTTGAAGGGCTATTTCGAGGTTACGAGATGAATGTCTATGATGTTCAATTGGACATATCAAAAGATGGTCACCTTGCTTCGAAAATGGATTACGATGTATCCATCATAAGGACATATGAAATAATCATGCCACAAAGGCATATTGATGCTCCCGGTGTGAACAAAGAAATGAGAAGCATGTCTATTATAATTATAAGAAAATGTGTGCCACTGCCATGAAGTTAGAGATTCTTCTTAAGTCAAGTGATACAAAATATCCTGGGATGGTGATCTGAGAATAGCCTTGAACTCTTCAATGGTAAGAGCTATGTGATGACATCCAATGATAATGGTACAATTATCATGGCACCATCTCTTCTACATTTAGATCATAAAAGAACGCACGAAATCTCTTATAGAGTCAATGTAGAAATTTAAAGTTTCTAGGTGGAGTAAATCCATATCCTGTATTTCAAAATTAAAAAGTGTTTGATTAAAACTTTGCTAGTTTTTAATACTCCCGTAAACATGAGTGTCCGTTTCTTCTAATGAAATGAACATATTTAAGAAATTCAACATACAATCTGATAGCATAAGTGTATAAGCAACCCTAAAGTTACTTAATGAAATAAGGTGACAAACAGTGTTTCCAAACATGCAAACAATGCCCTAGGATAACACTTAATATCTAAGTCCAATTAGCAATGAAAATAACATATTTCAAATAAACCAAATGAGTTAGTATTGGTGTACACAAAAAGTTTGTACACGTAGCAAAAAAAAAATAGATAGAAAGTAGAATTAAAGAGTCTTCCTAATAATTAGAGTTTGTCTCGTCATTCCATGTTTCATATTTTAGTCAAAGCAATTCTTAAGCCTCATCGATGCGGATGATCCAATTGCGTGGGATCTTGTTGGAATAGGCTTCTTTCTATATGTTAGGATATCTGATGTATATTTCATTATCAATGGGTATGTCTTTATTCCAAGTTCTCTCCTTGTTCATTCTAATTTGACGAAAGAGAGACAAGGTACATTATGAAGTTGTTTCTTCAAGGTTATACTCTTAAACGATACCAAGGTACATTGTATGCAATAGGATGATCGTCTTCAATGGGATATGTTGGATAAGCCTCAATTATTCTTTGTGTTTGAAGAGACACTAAAGAAGAATAGGAATAGGTCTTTTTGGGATATATTTATGGATAGAGTTCCGGTTTTTTCATCTTCTCTAGTTTTTCTTTTCACTTTTTCCTTTTTGGGCTTGATTTTAGAGTTGAGAGTGTGAGTTGTTTCTCTTAAGGTGATTTCTTTGACAACGTTTCCGCTTTCATTAGTTTTGGATCTCATAGTTTTCGAGATGCCTTGACTTTCACTATCATCCACGTCGACGTCGGGCTTTTCAAACCTAATTAGTGGGAAAAGGGCCTCGGTTTTAGGCTCGATGGGATCGGGATCAGTTTGGTTCTCATTCACGTGTTCGTTGTGGATTTCATTTGCTTTGAGGATTTTGATATAGGATTTTTTGACCACATTGACATTCTCTTGTTTGGAGGTGGCCACGGGCTTCTTTTTCTTTTCTTTGTCCTCTTTTTCGGCTACTCATACATGACCTTAGGTGGCCATATTTCCATTGCGACATCTTTGATCGAATTTTCAAGTTTTGTACTTGTTAAGTTCATCTCAATGCAAATGCGGGCAAACGTGACTCGGTCAAACGAGTCAAAGTTGGAATTGAGATTAAGCGGGTTTTCAATGACTTTAGTGAGGTAGGTAAATGCTTTGGAATTATAAAGGTGTGGTGGGATGTTTCTCAGTCTCACTCACACTTGATCGGATTGTGGTGGTTTGCTATTGATGTCCATTTCTACCTTTTAAAAAGGCAAAAACGTCAAAATAGAGTCGAAATAGGCGAGTCGGGAGTAAGTCAACGCGCCAGGCTTTGCGCCTTAAATATTCAATGTTTTAGGGTTGTTTTTTGCTAAAGAAAATCTAGAGATGTCTTCAACTTCAAAAAATCACCTAGGACGCTATGCTCAATGTATTTAGTTGTTCTTGGATGTTTTGGAAATTTTGGAGAGTACTCTACCATGTTCGTTTTAACTAGAATAACGTCTCCTAGGAACATTTAGAATGTCATCCCAAGGTATCCATCGACATGAGTGATGATCAATTTGTTCAAAATAGTTTATGGTTAAAAATTGAGTTTTTGGTTTTAAGGTTGTTTTGAAGTGTAAGGAGTTTGCCAATAACTTCTTTAGACTTCATATACATAAAAGACACATTTGGTGTATCCTATTTAAAGCCTTTATGAGTAAAAGGTATATCACCCACTTCTTACTTGCAAAGAGGTACTCGACCGAGATGGGTACTTCAACACTTATGTGCAAAGATTGTCAATATGGAATTACAACTTGTTACAAACTGAGTTATGTTGCCAAAGGAAAAACTTGAATATATGGGATCGACTCCACCCTTTGGCGATGATTCGTCCGATAGAACGCAAGCATTGTGGAGGTGGGGGAAATTCCCAATTGAGTAGATACTCCCTAGTTTATGGTGGCGGTTAACCCCCTCCACTATCGGTGCATAAAACTCTCTCATGAAAACCTAGTTATTATTACCAAGCAAGTTGTTTGTCGTGCCCAGACAACCAAAATACCTTGTCACTACAACCCCTTATGTGACTACTATATATGTATTATGTGTATTCATGTTTATTCTAAGAAAAAAGCTCGAACATGTTCCTTTATTTTCAAAACAAACACATGATTGTAAATGTTTTGAATTTCCAATCACAAACAATGTCAATGTTGACGGATGTCGAGTAAATTCCATGGATTGAAAATCGGTCGGACCTCCTGTCCTAGGTGGAAATCATTGGTCCGGAGTTTGGGAATTCTCGATCGGGTGTGAGACTCCTCGATCTTAGGTCTGACTTCTCGGTCAGTTGTAAATATTATCGGTCAGTCCCCTCAGTCCAAATCAAGAACATCGGTCTGACCTCTCTGTCCTAGCTAAGTTTTATCGATCAGACGTGTCAGTCCTCAAGAACATCAAAATTGCAGGTTTTACAATTTCAATGGAGGCTTGGATTCTTTGATCTAAGGGCCTAGGTAGCTTCACAAAGCTACCATAAACATTTAGAACACCGTCCCAAACTATCAATCGACATGAGTGATGATTAAATTGTTCAAAACAGTTTATGGCATAAAATCGTGTTTTTACATTAAAGTTGTTTTAAAGTATAAGAAGCTTGCAAATAATTTCCTTATACTTCATAAATTATATTGGTACCAAAATATGAACACTGACTGTTTATATTTATATGGACCAATTCAACAACTTAAAATTTTCAATTAATTTAAAATTTTTGATTTTGATCAAACGTGATCAGGATGGATCAAAAATGATCCAAATAGTTGCCCAACAACATTAGATTATGAACATAAAACCCGATTTTCAATATTTTTAAATTTAAATTTTGAGTTTTTTCGTTTTACATCGTTGATCGATATTGGCTTTAATAAAAAGCTCATAAATGATCCTAGTATCGATTTTCAATCAAAACATTCAACAACTAGGCAGTATACAATCTTATGAAAACTAAAATAAAAAAATATAAAAATTCAAACTGGAAGTATTAGTTAGAAGGTGATTGGAACCTTACTAAGGATTAAAGAACACTAGTAAGACCATAGAGAAGCTTTGGGGATGCTGAGATCCAAGTTTTAAAACATTATACATAAAGTTTGAAAAATCAATAGCTTTGAATGGTGGATTTTTGAAATCGTTTAATTGAGAGCTAGAGATGGATTCTCTTAGCTTCGTAATTGTTGAGGGAGGTTATTTATAGCCTCCCGAAGTTAGTTGTGGCAGTTAAGTGGTTTGAATCAGCAAAAACCCATTAATGACATTTTGGTTGTTCTTGGATCAACTTGCTAGAATAGGCATGATTCTTGTCTATATAGGTAGGGAAATTGATCATCGTGGTAGGATGATCATTTTTCAATTCGAATTAGTTGAAATGGTTGACTGTAAGCAAAGTTCCATCTTTGAGAAATTAAAGATGGGACTTGTTCTTATCCTCCGACGATCATGAGGAAGAAGACATTTGGTGAATGAAACGATGTCGTTTCGGGCGAGATCGCGGATGTGGGACGGTCCATTGACGTTCTATCACGCTTACGTCACGTTTCGAGCATTCCATCGCGTTTCAGTTAACGGTGTTGAGTCGCGCGTTAGTCGATCACCTACTTCGCGGACGCACGTTCCTTTGGCTACAGCAGGTAACACGACGTGACCCTTGGAGTTGGATGCAGGGGTGTTCAACCGGCCGGTTAACCGGTTAACTAGTTAAACGGTTCCGATTAATACCGGTTTTGGCTTTTATTTTATAAACCGGTTAACCGACCGTTAATGGTATTGGTTTTACCGGTTCTAGTTCTACCGGTTTTGGTCGGTTCTGACCGGTTAGCCGGGTTTAACCAGAAACCGATAATTCAATTTTTTTAAATTAAGTAATAAATTTATAAAATATATTTTTTTAAATTATTGTTTGCATTTTCTTATTATACTATTTTTCATCTTTTTTTTGTCTCTATTATAATATATAATATTATTATTATAATATAATATAAATATATTATATTATGATAATATATTTTATTGATATATTTAGAAATATGTTATAATATATAATTTTATTGTAAAATATAATATATTTTATAGCTATTCTGTTAGGTTTTATATGTTTATTGAGAAAATTCAAATTCATTATGTCGATTAGTCTTTGACCAATCAAGTATAAGGGAATATGATAGAATCCCCTTCTTAGCCGATAGAACGGGAAGTAAAATTGGTAAATTATAATTTATAACTTTGATTTTAGGTGTTTTCGTATTGGACGTGTTGGAGAGAAAGTTAAAACATAAAGTGAAGGTGAACTTTGAAGACATCAAATTTTAATTTGCTTAACTATTTTGATTTTGTTAATTTATAATTTCTAAAAACAATTTTACATATTTTAATGAAATTATTTCAATTTTTTTAATTTTTTTTTTAAATTTTATATAGATTATAATATTTTTTAAAAATTATTCTATAAAAGTTATTTATAAAATAACTAATACAAATTATAAAATATAAAAATATATAATTAAATTATTACCGGTTTACCGGTTAAACCGTTAGAAAAATAAGGAAACCGAAAACCGAACCGTTTAACTGGTAAAAAAACCGATTAACCGAAACCGCTAGAACCGGTTAACTATCGGTTCGGTTGGGTTACCGATTTTCCGGTTTTTTTGCACAGCCCTAGTTGGATGACAATGTAACGCTCATTCGATGGTGGTAATTTCGGCTTCAACGAATCTTTTAGGTTAGTGCTACACTTAATTATTGATTTATTTTCAATTTAAAACATTAAAGATTTGTTTGAAATTAATTTTTCTTTCACTCTTTTGACTTTAATTTTAATCTTTATAATATATAAAATATTATAATAAATATGACATATATTTTACCATTTTATTTTATTTTTTTAAATATATTTTTGGGTTAAATAAATAATTTTTATGTATTAAATGGATACCACATTTCATCCTAAATTATTTTTTATATACTTAAATTCTTTCTAAAATTATTTTAAGATAAAATGAGTATAACATTCATCCCGAATAATTTTATTTTATTTGGGCATTTTAATTACTTAATTAGGTTTAAATTATTATAATAATTAATTTAATTAATTTTTTTAATTAGACTTTGTCTTTAAGGTTAATTATTTTATTTTTATTTTTAGTGGTTTTTTTCACGTTTTTGAAAATTTTTAATGAAATAAAGTTAAGTCGTTTTTCCAAAAAAAATCCATATATTATACTTAGGAGACCTAAATAAAAAACAACAATATCCAAAATCCAAATAATACATTTATGAGACCTAAATCTCAAAACCACAATACCAAAATAAATGAAGAAATAAGTGAGACATACCTTTCATATACGTCCATATTATCTTATAGGCTAACGAATTTGGTAACGGTTGTCAAGCCCCCCTCCATTGGGCTGCCACAGTCCCATAAAAAAATGTATTTTTTTTGGTTGTCCTAATTTTAGTTAAAAATTATTTCTGTTGAGATTTAAACCCATAATTAAATAATTTTTTATTTTTTATCATAAAACACTATGCTACACACTCTTATGTTACAAAAATTAATGTATTTAACTAAAATTCATAAAAAAAAAATTATAAATGGGTTGCCCTAGTCCATAATCTTTCTGGGCTTACCCTAAGATCAGTTAGGTCGATTGTTATTGTTGATGATAGGACTGGGAAGGGGTTCACATGGGATCTATCTAGCCCAAAGATAAGACCGATAAACAATGGAAAAAAATAAAAAACTATTATATTTATTCGGTATAACTTCAAATATATATAATGTAAATATTAGAATAAATTTGTTTATTTATTTTTGTTAATGATAACTCAAATTGGAGGACTGCTACAACAAGACCTACTATACTATTATTACCAACTCTATAGCTTCAACTTGCAAGATAGCTTCATTTAAATCCTTGAAACACTCTTCCTCTTGTCTCTTTTTTATTTTATTCCTTATTCATGAACTATGATTGACACATCATGCTTATTCTCAAAATAGAGTATGTAATGTGTTACATTCATTTATGGTGATTCATTTATGGTGATGGTTAGGGCACTTGCACCAGAAGTGCTAAATTTTATACTTAAAATAATATTAAAAAATACATATATCTATTTTACAACATCTCAATTCAAAATACTTTACACAAGCATTTCTATCTATATACCTATAACATTAAAATATTTATTTTTTGCAAAATTAAAAAACAACTTGTAACTACTTTTTAAAATTAAAACGGATATATTTCAACGCCTATATTTCAAATCCAACGTCTATATTTCAATTTCAAATTCAAATTCCAACGCCTATATTTCATTGGCATGTTTTATAAAAAAAATTGAGATTCAAATTTTAAATTCAAATTCCAACGGCTATTTTCCAGCGGTCATATTTCGAAATCCAACTATAAATAAAGTTTTTGGTCATTCATTCTTCACCACACTTTAAGCTTTATCCTACACAATGAGTGGCAACGATAATTTTTTAAAGATTATTTGTACGGATGACGATGATATAATTCAAATTCTAGCCTTCAAACGTGAAAGAGAAAAACTCGAGGCACAAGGTGAAAAATCCCGACAATCACGGACATCTTTGAAAAAAAAAGTTAAGAGAGAATAATGTTTCCGCCAGTTTTGAGAAAAAAAGATGAGAGACAATAATATTGCTGCCAGTTTTGAGTATAGAACATGAAAAGTGGTGTTCTATATATAGAACACTACTGTTCATTTGGGCTAAATTTTTTTAAGTATAACTCATTTGATGTAGATCAAATTTGTTGTAATTTTTAGTTTTTTATTTCTATTTTAGATATTATACACCTAATAGAACATCAGGTACAAGTGCCCTTACAATGGATTCTAACATTGGGGTAACAAACTAATTGATAGAATGATGGCCAATTGACTATTAAAGTTTTAGACCATCTCCAACCGGCCGGCAAACCCAAACGCAAACCCAAATTTTGCTCTAACCTGCCGGTAAACCCAAACACAAAATGGAAATGGTCTCTCTCCAAAATAAAACCCATATATATATATATATAGTATCACTATTCATTTACACCATTTTTGGCTATTTTTCAAAAATGGCCTTTAGACCTTTTTTTTAATAACTTTTAATTTCTATATATATAAATTAATCCTTTAACTTATATTTTTTTATTTTTAAGATATGAAATTATAATATTTTTTAAATGTATAATTAAATTATTAAATTTATTATATGTGTACGTGTACCAAGTGTTTTTTTATTAATAATGTTTGTTTTAATATAATATGTTTGTTCATTGAAATGTATTATTGAATTATTTTGTTGTTTATGAATTATTGATATATATACTGTTAGGATCTAGGTCGCCGCTAGAGGACCGGGGGTTGGACCGGTTAGCGGTTCTCACTCGAAGGGTGGTGGTTAATCCGGTTAGAGATTAACACCGGGGTTTCAATACTACACAACCTGTCACAAACCCTTGAACCAGGTTCAAGCGCGGAAGAGGTTTGCTTTCAGGTTGAAGCAGCGCACTTGTTTGATGGACAAGGCCGGTTTTGGATGATGGAAGTTTTGAAGATGGTGGGTCGGTTTCGGTGGTCTGGAAATTCGGTGTGGATAGTATAGAGTCGGTTTAGAGCGGTGTAGTTGAGTTAATCGGTTAGATAATGGAGCCGGCAGAAAGTAAATGACAAGACAAATTTTATGGATGTTCGGAGATAAAACTCCTACGTCACCCCTTCCTCTCGAAACCGCGAGAAGGATATTCACTAAGGAATACAAGTACAATCCGATCGAGACTTATTTCCTGCTCGATAATACTCTTACAATTTACACCAAAATTGTAATACACACTTTAACTTTAGCACTTAGGCTTTCTTAGAATAACACAATCTTATCACTTGTAGTAAATGCTCTTAGCGTTTCACTTATCCCACTATGTGTCCCGCATTTACTCTTCTTCAACTGCCCCTTTTATAGGTGAAATATGCCAACGATCATATTTCACTGCCTTGAATCTGATTGGCTGAGCAGAGGTGCAGTGATTCAGTGTTTCAGAGATTCAGACCTGCGGTCGTTTCCTCAGACCTGATGGTCAACCTCAGACCTGGCGGTCTGTTCTTCCGGTATGTAAGACAAACCTGTCGGGTTTGTCTTTTACTTGATGTAGGCACTGTCTGTTGGACAGTTGTCTGTACTTGGAAGATCTTCTTTCTGACTTATCCCGAAGTGGAAAGATCCGGTAGTACTGTCTTCTACATCCTATAGTCTTTCCTCAGACTTGCATGGATATGGAAGTGTTCAGTCTGTTCCTTTGATATCATTCTCAATAGATACCCGAATTGTCTTCTTGTACTGGTCGGCCGCTTGACTTAGCCGAATGGCTTTTGGTATGAGTGATGTAACCGGACTTCTTCCGGTTATTCCTCTGCCTTGTGGCTGATCGGCTGTTTGATGATTCCGGTTTTAAGCTTTGGCTGATCCTTTCTTTGTGCGGTCATGTTCCGAGTATTCTTGATCGGTTTGGTAGTTTGACCGGCTAGTTTTCTTAGCCGGTTCTTTTGTTTATCCGGTCCGGTTCCTTGTTCCTACATGGAAAGTTTACTTAAGTTAGGTTTATTTGAACCGGTCTGATTTTATCTAACAATTTCTCCCTTTTTGATTATTTTATTTAAAATTATCAAAATCATGTAAGTTTGCAACCGTAGGCCGCAGATAGAGTTAATAGTCATAAAATTTAGATGGTTAAGTCTCTTATGCCAAAGACAGTTTTGATCGTTCTTAGCTATCATGCAAATAGGATTAGATGATTTGTTTTTCCAGTTGACTTTATCGACGTTAAATGTCCTATGTCCTGTCAACAGGGTACCTCCCTGTTGATCCTTGACTATGCATGCTTGCTTATGAAATTCAACAAGATATCATATATCACACCTTTCACTTATACTAAGCAAGTTGTAGCACATATTTTCAACAAGTAGCACATTGTTTATGGTGAGGTTATCATGGAAAATCTTACCATTGTCCACGGTCTTACCCTTTGAGTTGTCACCAAATGTGATTCTTGATCCACATTCCTTTACAACATTGGTTAGAAACTTGCTATTTTTGGTCATATTCCTTGAGCATCCACTGTCCAAGTACCATTCTAAATCCTCTAGGCAGCTGACCTGTTTAACCTGCAAATAAAACTATTTATAACCTTTGCTACCCACATTATGAGTTTTGATGAGACCCCCTCGGCCTCTTGTCATGTTTATGTCCAGCTGACCGACTGACTTTCCTTCTCCAAAGATTAAGCCATTGTTACTTGTTAGTTGGCTCAACATATTTTAGTTCCTTTTTAGTTAATAACTCATCTGCATCATGACTCGCTTGAGTGTTAGTTGAGGTACCCTTGACAAAACTTATAGGAGGAAGTTTGTCTTTCGTGGGTTTCAACTTCTTATAGAACTTGTCTGGGTTTCTGTTGTCATACCCTAGACCAAACTTGCAGTTTGCAGGCCTCGATTAACTCGTCATCTGGTTGACCACATCCCCAGACTTCATCCATGCAACGATCACATAGTTAGTTCTCTCGTTTTCTTTGGTTAACAATTGAACTGTCTTCTTGAGCTTCTCAATCTTATAGGATAGTTCATTTATTTCACCAGTTATGTTGTCTAATTGAGTTGAAACGAGATCAAAAAATTTCATGTACTCAATGACCATGTCGTTGAGTGTAGTAATCAGATCTTCTTGAGTGAACTCTTCAGAGGCAAAGCCAAATACCTCTTCATCATTAGCCATGAATTACTTGATGTCTTCATCATCACTATCACTCGAGGAGTTGGAGTCCGAATCACTTTGGGCCCACTTGCTTCTGTTCTCCTGTGCCAACATAGCTTTCTGATCCTTCTTATGCTTGGATGATTTATGATCCTCCTTATGTTTATGATCAGCTTGTTTCTTGTCGTCTCTCCTTGACTTCCGACATTCCGATTTGTAGTGACCTAAAGTGTCACAGTTAAAACAACGAATGTTATCCTTATAATTATTAGAGTTGTTGTTGTTATTGAAAGATGAGATGGATTGATTCTTCCTCATGAATTTGCCAAACTTCTTGACAAACATTGTCAGCGCACTGCTCATCTGACCTGGTAGATGAGGGGACACTTGTCTCCATAGAGGACATCAATTCCTTAGTCATGGTCGAGGATGAGGGCTCGTCTTCATTCCTTGAGTTCATCTCGAACTCATGGGCTTTCAGATGGGAAAACATATCGTGCACCTCCATCTTGTGAAGGTTTCTAGAATCCCTCATCACTGTTTTCTTAATGTCCCAAGCATTGGAAAGATGCTTCAATGCCTTGACGATGATTTCTTTGTTGCCATATACCTTTCCATAATGGAAAGTTCAAGGACAATGTTGGTGAAGCGTTCGTTAAACTCGTTCATCGACTCACATGGACGCATCTTGATGTTATCAAACTTCTGAGTAGCAACTATGAGCTTATTCTCTTTGGTTTGTTCGTTCTCTCAAAAAGTTGGATGAGCTTCTCCCATATTTCCTTGGCAAAGGAACATGCTCTGATTTTCCCAAAATGTTCTTGTCAAGATTTTTGTAGAGGATGTTCTTGGCCAAGTTATCAAGGTTTTTCTTCCTTTTATCTTAGTTGTCCATTCGCATTTTGGGTTCTCAATCTTTATCGGAACATCCGTGATAACGTACCACATATCGTCGTCTTAGTAGGCCAGATGCACCTCAATGCGAATCTTCCAATCATAATACTCTTCCTTGCAGAACATGGGAAGCTTGTTGAGAGACATGATGATATCTGATTGCTTGATAATAGAAACAACTTGCTCTAATACCACTTGTTAAGATCGGGTGCAACAATAGAGATGGGGTCTGACTATGTTGAATGCTTATACATTTCACTTTGTTATTAACTCTGTTAGAAATTAATATGTGTTTCTATTCTTCACAATTCTTCACAAACTCTTGAACAGAATCAAGTGCAGAACTGTTTGTTTGGACTTGAAGCGACATATGAAAGGGGTTGGAAGATTATGAAAGTAAAGAACACAAGACACAAAGTTTATTTATGGATGTTCGGAGTAAAGACTCCTATGTCACCCCTTCTTCTCAACCTTGAGAAGGATATTCACTAGAAGATTTGGTTTGAGTACAACGCTTACACAAACCCAGTCGGACAACCAGGACTTAGACACTACCTATTTCCGAACTCCTAGCACACAACACTCTGTTGAACATAACATATTCTGTCAACTTATAATACTGAAATCTCACACAGAAAGAGCAGTATGTAATACAACGTAATAAACTAGCAAACTTGTAAGCTTTTAGAACTTGAGAGCTTGAGCACTTGAGAGATTGATTTAGAAAGGCTTAAGACTCATAAGAAATTGTAATCACAAACTTGTGTAAAAAGGTTGAAAACCGGTGAATCAAATTATCCTACAGCTTCTTCTTAAATAGGCAATATGTAATGGACAAATTTTCTTTAGAGGACACTTGTCCTAATTTGGTTGGATGAGTTTTAGAATAGTACATCATAGAATATGCGTTTTTGATAGTGTTTGTACTGGATGATAGTGCGCCAAATATTCACTAATGAGATGTGGTGTACTAGGAACGTACAATGCATGGGATTTGAATTATCTTGGTACGTGGCAGTCTTCTATAGGTTTAGCTCTACTGCTGTGTTAGACTGCCAATAACGAATTGATGATGCGCTGAAAATGTATTTTGGATGCTTGATCAAATACCAAATTTGATCAAGTACCGGAAAATCTTCATAAAAACCGAACTTGATTAAATACCGAATTTAATCAAGTATCGAAAGCGCCTTGATATAAAACCGAACTAGTTAAATACTGGAAGGCCTTGTATAAAACCGGAAGCGTTTATCTAAAAATGGATTTGAATAAACTATTGGGCGCGCTTATATAAAACCAAAGTTAATATAATATCAGACGCGTTTATATAACATCGAAGTTACCAAAATACCGGACGTGCTTCTGTAAAATACCGAACTCAATATAAAACTGAAAGCTAATAAAATACCGGATGCGCTTCTGTAAAATACCAAACTCGATATAAAACCGGAAGCTAACAAAATACCGGAAGCTAACAAAATACCGGATGCGTTTCTGTAAAATACCGAACTCGATATAAAACCAGAATCTTACAAAACACCGAACACGCTTCTGTAAAATACCGAACTCGATATAAAACCGGAAGCGCTTCTCCAAATATCGATTTAGACAGAATACCGAATTGGAGATAAAACCGAAAGCGTTTATCCAGAAACCGATCTGGATAAACTATCGGACGCGCTTCTTTATAATACCGATGTTAACATAAAACTGGAAGCGCCTCTCCAAAACCGATCTGGACAAAATACTGAATTGGAGAAATACCGAAAATGCCTCATGTAGAATCCAAAGTTGATCAAATACCGTATTTGATCAACTACCGGACAACTTTCATTTCCAGTTTTCTTCAATCTACATAGAGTTAATTTAACACAACTCAGTTTTTATTTATACACTTATAATTAATACATTAATTTAACAATTTCTCCTTTTTTATTATTTTTCCTAAATTATCAAAACCCGATAATTTTATAACATTGGCTAATTATCTTAAATTAATTAGTTACTTTAATCTAACCAATACTTTAAATATTTATTAAATATTTTGTTTAAAATATGATATAATAGATGTTATCATAAAGAGTAATGATAGAGAGCGGGAAAAAAGTGACAAGAAAGTCTAGGGAAATGATGTGTCATTTCCTGAGTGGTTTGAAAATCTAAAAATTCTCTCTCCTATTAAATTTTCAAACCACTTAGGAAATGACAAATCATTTCCCTAGACTTTCTTGTCACTTTTTTTCTGCTCTCTATCATTACTATATCATAAAATATATTATGTTATTAAAAATAATAATTAACTTAAAAATAGTTAATTAATTACTATTAAAAAAAGTATTTAAAAATTAATTTATAATATTTTAACATTTTTAAATAATTATAAACATTTTTATTTATAATGTTATTGCTTACAAAAAGTAATTTTATTATTTTAAAAAACAATTAAATTTAATATTAATTAAAAAGTTCAATAAAATTAATTAAAAAGCTAAAAATTGAAATAGTAAAAAAAATTAATAAAAAAGTTATAATATATTTTAGTAAAAATACTCACTGATAATACTATATTCAATTTGATTTAATTGTGTACTACATTTGTCAATTGTATTTCATATACTTTAAATATTTTGGATTAAGAATACAAATTTTAAACGCCACCCTATATTGCACACCACATCTTGCACGGGTAAAAAGTAGTCTTTATTTTTTATAAATATAAAATTACAAATAAAAATTCAATTATATGAGTATTGGATTAGTCTACATCAGATTAATTTTTTTGAGAATATATCTGATTATTTTGTTATTATTTGATCAAATATATTAAAAGGTCTTTTAAAAAAGGTATAAATAAATTTCTTATTTTTTTATTATCTCCCTTAAGAGGTAGTTTGGATTAAGTTTTTTTTGAAATTGGGTAGAATTACTTAGAATTTTTTCTCTATTATATCACTAAATTTTTTAATAATTAAATCACTTATTTCATTAAAATAAATTTCTAATCAAACAAAAAGAATGTCAATAAAATAATCTCAACAAAGGTGTGTTACCAAACTAACCTTGTTTGGCGTTCACTTTCCCAAACTAACCTAGTTTTGTTTATTTATTCTTAAACTAACTTAGTTTACTATTCAAACTCAGTTTTTTTTTTTTTTTTTTTTTTTTTTTTTTTTTTTTTTTTTACATTTCAAATTTCAAATTTAAATTATTATTTATATAAACTAAATTATTTATATTTTGATATATATTTTAAATTATTATTTTTATAAATTTGATTATTTATATTTTGATATATAATTTAAATTATTTTTTTATAAATTTAATTATTTATATTTTAATATAAATATATATATTTACATTTTAAATTTATTATATATATATATATATTTACATATATATATATATATTTACATATACATGTGGAAGTATGATTTTCATCCCCATAAATTTTTTTTTTACTATTCAAATTATTATTTATATTTATTGGGATGTCTTTTATTAAAATAATTTTGACAACTTTTCATTCAAATTATTATTTATATTTATTGGGTTGTCTTTTATTAAAATAATTTTGACAACTTTTGATTGTGATTTAATTTTACAAAATTTTTTTTATCAATTTTTAATGTGTTGTCTTCCTAACTTAAAGGTTGTAAAAAAAATATGTGTTAAGTTAATGAATCAATAAATATGTTAGTTGGTTAGTAGGAAGGTTAATGAATCATTAAATATATTGGTTGGTTAGTAGGAAGGTTAATAAAACATTAAATGTGGTGGTTATGTGTTATGTAATTAATGTAGTGCAATGGAAATATTAAATAGTTACATAAGAATATTAACAAGAAAAAACAAGAAAACAAGAAAGCAAGCAAACAAACAAAGAGGTTCTTCTCTCTAACTTTTAGTTGTTTTGGTGTTTTTAAATTTATTTAATATTTATTACTAATAATGATTATTATTGTATTTTTGTAGATGAAAAATTCAAACAAAAGAGACAATTACTCTAATTATGGTGATTATAATTTTTTCCAAACACAATATACTGATGTTGGTCTTAGTCAAACTAATGAAACAAGAATTTATTTCTCGTCAAGTTTTAATGAGTCACAACAAATTCAGATGGAAGAAAATATTAATGATGGAGTGACAAGATCTAATGCACTTTACAATTTAAGTGAAGCTGATGGATATAATTCAAATCCGAAGATGGAAAGCGATGAAAGTGATAGTGATTACAATGCAGAGGACTCGGATTCAACAAGTAATAGTGACGGTGAAGAAGAGAATATTCAGACTAATGACCCAACAAATATGGATGGACATATTCCTAATGTGCCATGGTTTACAACAGAGGAGATCCTCAACAACATTGCCATGAATAATTCAGGTCATTTTCCTAATTTTAATTCGCTTAACAGTGATCTTTTTGAAGGTCAATGTTTTGTAGATAAACAAACTGCAATAGATGCAATAAAATCAAGCCACATAAGAGAATCAAGAAATTATCATGTTTTAAAGAGCACTACGATGCTTTATGAGGCAAAATGTACTACAGTTACATGTCCGTGGAAAATTCGAGTTATAAAAAGTAAGCAATCTGGATACTTTCAAATCACTAAACTTCCTGCTCAACATAACTGTCTTTTGAGAACAATCCAAAGAGACCACAAGAAACTTAGTTCAAAAATGATTGGAAGTGTTATAAAGCAACAAGTAAGAATATTTTTGATATTTAATATTGTTGATCTTTTACATATTTTTGAGTTGTTATTTATTATTTTAAATTTACATATTTAGATAATGGAGGGGCCATACTTGAAAGTGAATAACATAAGGAATCAAATACTGGCAATATATAAATATCATGTTAGCTACAAGAAGGCTTGGTTGGCAAAACAAAAGGCAATATCGGAGGTGTATGGTGATTGGACGATCTCTTATTCTAAACTTCCTAAATTTTTAAGTGCTTTGATGCATTTTAATCTAGGCACGAGTGCTTCGATTGAAGTTGTGGTCGATGTTACAAAACTCAACACGTCGGTGTTTAAGCGTGTATGGTGGGCATTCAAACCGATAGCTGATGGGTGGCAACATGCTCGGCCAGTTATCAATATTGATGGTACGTTCTTGAAAGGAAGATATAACGGGAAATTATTAATTGCAATGGGATCTGATTCTAATAACCATCAATACCCACTTGCTTATGCTATAGTCAATGAAGAAACAACTGCCAATTGGTCATGGTTTCTACGTCGCCTTCGTAAATTTATATGTCGAAGTAGAACGGGAGTGTGCATAAATTTTGACCGTCATGCTGGAATCATTGAAGCAATGAAGAAAGAACAAAATGGCTTCATTGGAGACATGGGTATACATCGTTTTTGTCTCTACCATGTCCGTAGTAATTTTAGTTCGGCTTATCCTGGATCACATTTGAAGATGTTATGTTGGGTGGCCAGAAATAATAGTCAAGTGAGAAAATTCGAAGATGCGATGAGACAAATCAAAGAGCTTAATCCCGATGCTGAAAAATGGTTACGAAATATTCCATTAGAGATGTGGACTATGTCTCACGATGGAGGATATCGTTACAGTCAAACAACAACAAATATGGTCGAAAGTTTCAATGGTATCTTAAGGTCTGCTTGTTTTCTTCCGATCACGTCAATGGTGGAATATATATATTATCGCTTTGTAAAACTTGTTGCAGAAAGGCGTACTCAAACTTTGAATGATCTTCAAAATGGGCATACTTATTGCAATATGTCAAGAAAATTATTTGAAAATATCGAAAGCAAGGCATCAGCACACACAGTTATTCCATACAATGAGCAAACTGGAATCTTTGAGGTGACTACTGCACGTTACAGAACTAATAATGGTTTTTGGAAAGGTGGCAAAGAACATATCATTGACCTATGTAAAGGTTTTTGTTCTTGTGGAAAATGGTGTCGATATCACTCTCAATGTTCACATATAGTTGTTGGTTGTATAGTGTGCAATCTCGATTGGGTTAAATACATCGATACATATCACAATCTAACAACACTTTCTGAGATGTGGCAGTATGATTTTCACCCCATACCTAATGAATCATATTGGACGTTCCCAATAGCACATGATTGGGAGAAATATGGTAATCTTGTTCCCAATGAAAATTTGAGAAAGAAGAAAAACCAACGAGGTCAAAGCCAGTGTATTCGAACCGAAATGGATAACCCACGAAGAACCATCATTTGTGGGAGGTGTAGCCAAGAAGGTCATACGAGACGTAGCCAACGTTGTCTTGAGCAAAATCGTCAATAATTTAGATAAATGATGATTGTAATAGTTTTTAAGAATATTTAATTATTATATTATTATTGTTAAAATATTTTAAATTTATTAGTATTTATCAATTATTTATTAAAATATTTATTACATTATATAAATGAGAATTGAAATGCATATATATATATATTTATATTAAAATATAAATAATTAAATTTATAAAAAAATAATTTAAATTATATATCAAAATATAAATAATCAAATTTATAAAAATAATAATTTAAAACATATATCAAAATATAAATAATTTAGTTTATATAAATAATAATTTAAATTTGAAATGTAAAAAAAAAAAAACTGAGTTTGAATAGTAAACTAGGTTAGTTTGAGAATAAATGAACAAACTAAGTTAGTTTGAGAAAGTGAACGCCAAACAAGGTTAGTTTGGGAAACTGTTCCAGTTTGCGGGCAAATTGATGAATTAATGAAAATGAAACGACCAGTTTGATAATATTCATTGACTCGAATGTTGTAGGAGAAATGATTCTGATATGACACAAATTATTCTTCCTAGATCTGAAGAATTAATTTTATTGATTTAGTCTAGCAAATTTTCTTATTTTATGTGTTTTATTGATGATTTTAATCAAGGGTTATTTAGGAAATACATACGAACATCTGGTCAAATTTACTACATTTAAAATATTAAATAGGAAAGTAAGCGTTTTATTTACTGTCCTTGAATGTTAATAAATCAGTGTACATCAATTGTGATTATTGATTCCTTTTAAATGTTTAGTGGGCCTTTCCGGGCCTATTCAGTATACAAGTCCATTATATATATATATATATATATATATATATATATATATATATATATATATATATATATATATATATATATATATATATATATTACAAGGACTAAGCAAACCAGTATCTGAAGAGAAAAACTTTAGAAAAATAGAGAGAGAAATATGTCGATGATGTCCTTTCTGCTAGAATTTACGTATCCGGTGCCGTCGTCTCTTTTGCTGAATACGATGTCAGTGTTTATCGCCGGAATTTTGGCTAACGGCGGAATCAGCGAATTAATGGGGAAGAGTTTGCCCTATTCCAAGTTCTGGGATGCTGCAGGCGGTCAGAAATCCGACCGTGAACCAAAAAAGTTTTCCGGCAAAACCGGCATGCTCATTGCCTATGTGCCGGCGTTTATGGTTTCCATTCTTTCCTTAATCATCTTTCCAGATACAACTGTCAGGATTTTGTTGATCAAGTCTATTCTTGCTGTTCATTTTTTCAAGAGGATACTCGAGGTACGTACATATCTCTCTCTCCCTATAATTAAGTTTATTCCTTAACCTAATTGTTTCCGTTTCTATAATTATAAAATATATATAACATCAATCTCACATAAATGATATTTAGTATATATTGGAAATTTTTATTTTATTGAAAGAATCATTTACTATTTTTTTTGGATTATAAATTTACATGCATTGAGCCCTTAGTACTAGGTGATTTTGATAATCTATTTCGAATAATTAAATATATATATATATATATATATATAAATATATATATATATATATATATATATATTATGTATATTTTGACAATTTAATAAAACTAAAAAACAAATAGGTACTTTTTTATTTTCTTTTTACTTTTTTATTACTGCATTAATTCATTGCAATATTTTGAGTTTTCACATTCAAATTATTTAAAAGTTATGCATTAGTTCTTTTTTAAGAGATTTTGATAATCTATTTCTTATAATATATTATGTATATTTTGATTATTTAATAAAAATAAAAAAGAAATAGTACTTTTTTATTTTCTTTTGACTGTTTTATTGCTGCATTAATTGATTGCAATATTTTGAATTTTCACATTCAGATTATTTAAAAGATGCATTAATTCTTTTTTAAGAGAACTGTGTTTATCTATATAAATATATTTATTTGTTTATTTAAATTTAATATATATATTGACTGAAATTAATATTATTAATTTATTTAAATAAACATGGAACAAATACAAGATATTTAATTTTCCAAGTGTATCTTATTTAGAAGTTTCATATTTATAATTAATTCAAGTTCATTTCTAGCTACTTCAAAAATTTTATATATTGACTAATAAATTGTTTTAACCTTTCAATATATAATATTTATAAATTAGAGATATCCTTTTCAAAAGAACGAAAAAGTATAATAGAATCATTTTTTTTTCTTATAATCATTTATAACAAGCAGAATTTATATTAAAATTACTGTTAATCAAGAATATATTATTAGCAAATAAGGAAAATAAAATTAGATTTGTATATTATTGTGAATGTAAGGGCATAAATGATCATTGTATGGTATTTTCAAATGAATGAGTAATCAAATATATACTAATGAGTTTTCATTGTTTTTTTATGCATATAGGTCCTATTTGTCCATAAATACAGCGGACCAATGCCTCTTGATGCTGCCATCCTTATATCTTCGTCCTATTTCAACGCAACAACATGCATGATCTATGCTCAGCACCTGACATTGGGTAGTCCCGACCCGGCCATTGACTTGAAGCTTTGCGGGTTTTTGCTATTTCCAATTGGGATATCGGGCAACTTCTACCACCACTTGTTGCTATCAAGGATGAGAAAGGATGGTGAAAAGGGTTACAAGCTTCCAGTGGGCTGTTTGTTTGACCTAATAACTTGCCCACATTACCTCTTTGAGATCATAGTGTTTTGGGGGGTCTTTTGCATAAGCCAAACCTTGCTCTCTCTTATCTTTGCGTTGGGAACTACTTTTCTGCTGATAGGAAGGAGTTGTGCTACCAGACGTTGGTATATAACCAAGTTTGATGATTTTCCCAACAATGTGAAGGCCATTATCCCATTTATTCTATAGTTTAAGCTTTGTTTGGATTTCTTTTTCATTCAAATACAATTATCATATGAAATATGCAACTTTAGATTGTAGTGTTGTGTCTCCTTCGTTGAGTAAGGGCAACAAACCTGCTGTCAATAATTGCAAGGACTCCTCGGATGTCAATTTATTTATCTTAGTCATCTTGTCATATATTGATTCTTTTGTTTTATTTTATGTTGTTTTGGTTTTCATACTTAGTTATTAACAGGGATGAAAATCGACCCCTTATATCTTATATTTTTGGGACAATTGGATTCAAATATTTTAAATTAGATTCCAACCTTTTTGAAATATTGAGTTGATTCATAAAGTTTAATGATTTTAAAGGAGATTAACGAGTAAACTATTCAAACTTTAATGAATTTATAATTATAAAATTTTACGATTTTAAGAGTTTATAAATAATTTCGATTTTATAATTTTATAAAATTCGAAAAGAAAAAATATATTTATTTTTATAAATTAAAAAATATTATTATTTATTAAAATAATTAAATTTATAAATATAACTTTTCAAATAGGTTTATTTTTAATTAATTATATATTTAATCATATATATATATATATATATATATATATATATATATATATTTTTTTTTAATGATCCATATATAAGAACTTAATTATATATATGACAGTCAATTTTACCCTAGAATTTAAATTTTAAAATACTTAAACCAAAAAATTTAATTTTCTAAAATGTATATATGGTTTAATTGTACGGGATTAAAATAAATAATTAGTTTGAAAACAATTTCACGTCAATTCGATTCTAAAATAATTAAATTTTGAATTATTTTAAATAAAATTTTAAAAATAATAAATAGGCAATTGAACAAATAAACTAGATAAAAATGATATATCTAATATTAACTAGTATGTTACCAAATTTAAAGTATCTTATAGTTATATAATATATAATTGGTCGAATTGTCGAACTGAGGCTCTTTATTGGGCTAATTGAAATTTTGGACATTTTTTTTTCAAAATTTACAATTTGAGGCTCTTTATTATTAAAATTATACAAAATAAGGTTTTGCCTTAACGGTTTCAAACACCGTTAACTTATTATTTACGTGACATTTATAAATAAATAAAAGGTCAATGCCAATAATTTAACTAACAAATTTTATCGTATCGAAGGTTTTGACTACCGATTCTGTAAATTTCGGTAGACAAAACCCTTAATTATGTGAATTCAGCACTTAAATTAGTGATATTGATATTTTGTTTATTTATTTATAAATGTCACGTAGTTAATAATTTAACGATATTTGAAATGGTTAAAACGAAACCTAATTTTGTATAATTTTAACAATAAGGAGCTTCAAATGATAAAGTTTAAAAGAAGAGGTTCAGAATTCCAATTGCCCCATAAAGAACTCCAATTTGACAATTCAGCCTTACATAATTTGCATGTCTTAATATTAATGGAATACATCAATTATAATGGTAATTATAATGGTATGCGTTTTCTATTAAAGGATTACCGTAATAATTATAATATTTAATAATGGTCAAATTGTCTAATTGTGCCTCCTTACTGGGATTTCAAACCTCATCATTTTGTCATCACAATTTTAAACATTGTTAACTTATTATTTACGTGACATTTATAAGTAAATAAAATTTTAATTCGCTAATTTAACTACCGAATTTCAACAATTGAGTGTTTTGACCACCGAATTTTAGAAAATCAATAACCAAAACCCTTAATTCATTAAAATTTAATAGTTAAATTAGTGACATAAATGTTTTATTTATTTATTTATTTATAAATATATTATAAATAAATTACTCTTCAGTATATTGATGGAGGTAAAACCTCAGAAGACACCAGCATTCCTCCTCATCAAATCAATTTAAATCATGATGACGAGGATGAACCTTTGAATTTCATTGAAGAGATGCCTCCTCCTCAAGGTGAAACGCAAGTCATCAGAACTGAGCAATTGGCTCCCGAAGGAAGAACATCACCAAGAAAATGGACAAGTTCAGAAGAAAGAGAACTTTTTGATGGGTATGAAGTTAAAGAACTGTGCGTTAAAGAAAAATATTTTAGAATGTATAAACAAGATTGGGAACGAATTACCTAAAGAAACAAAGTTACCTCGGCTGACGAGGAAGATCTAGGTCTGCATGGCTCAACCTCTAAAGAAAATGAGAGCGAGGATGAGCAGAATGTATCCCACTCCAACCAACAATCGGTAACAAAGGTCCGGTCTCCACTCATTAGATTGAGAATCTCAAACCGATCGGTGTTGAGATTCCTCCCTCAGAAATCATTGAAGAAGAAAGTGTAGCTCCACATACCAAGATGCAGACCCCTGTTCCATCCAAATCGGGTAAGTCTTCCACAGCTAAAGAAGTATTCGATCATGGTCATAAGAACATAAATGAGAACGTTAAAGAACCGGTTCATCCAGAACTGTCTCTTCAAGTTAGATCACATCATGCTTGACCTCTCCGAGTCGCAACTCTTGGATCCAACTCAACTCGTTCTAACTATGAGGAAACCCCAAAGAAAGATATCCTATAGATCATTATGAAAGCTCTGGCTCCATGGCAAGAATCCATTCAAACACGTCTGGATTAGATGGAAAGAATGCAGGCATCCTCCTCGAGTACTCACAATCAAGAACTAGCTAAAATAAGGCAGGAGTTTAAGCATGAATTGAGGCAGATGAAACCTATGATCCGCAAGACAGTCACCATACAGACAGAAACAAAGTATGTTGTTGAAGTCATCTCTTCACAACTCATGGAAATGGAAAAATCCCAAAACGCTGCTAATGCTGAGAAACTTCTGGAAAACGGTTTGATAGAAATCTTGTTAGGGATTAATATCTCTTTTTATTCTTCGCAAACCTTCATAAACTCTTGAAACAACTCAAGTGCGGAAATGTTTGTTTGAGTTTGATGCTTTGAACCAATGAAAGATGAAAGACAGAAAGTAAAAAACATAGGGTTGTTTATGGATGTTCGAAGCAAACTCTCCTACGTCACTCCTTCTTCTAATAACCGGAAGAATTTCACTAACTTCTTTAGATGAAATATAGATTACTGAGCTAACTATCTCACTATTGAACAGAACAACCTATGTTCAACTTACAATATTCTCAAAGATATTCTCTCAACTAGACAGTAAGTAAGTAAATTTCTCTCTTGAACTTAGAAGATGATGGAATTCAGTAAGTTGCTTCTTGGATTCAGTAAGGTTGACACTCGTTAAGGCAGTTCGTTTGTTTTCCTTGAGAATCTATATATATGATCAGGGCACCAATGGTCGAATCTTCTCCATGGACACGTGGCAAGTATCCGTTGGAAGGCCGCCCATAGTAAAAGAGTACAACAGACTCTAAGCACAAGGATCGTGGCCATACATAACTGATAGTGCGCCAAATATCCTTCTGATATTGTCATGTACTGGACAAGTAGTGGGAAGAATATTTGCTTATATGGCGTTCATTCATTTGATGCAAATAGTTGGTGTAATGGACTATACAGATGAGTGGAGCAGGAGTAGCATACAACTAGTTGATCGTGGGTAGACGTATGCTAACTTCAAACGGCTACTGAAGCGAGGCATTAGACAAGCTCTATTAGACTGCCAAGTCTAAGGGAGTTAGACGTCAGCATCTAACTGCGCATTCCATTAGACGAACACGTGTAATGGAGTTAGACTGCAATGTCTAACTACGCATCCCTTCAGACTAGTCTAAAGAAGTTAGACGTCAACGTCTAACTACGCATCCCATTAGACTACCACATCTAATGGAGTTAGACCGCAACGTCTAACTATGCAACCCATTAGCCTACCATGTCTAATGGAGTTAGACTACAACGTCTAACTATGTATATGTTAGACTTGCACGTCTAACTACGTATCTGTTAGACCGCAACGTCTAACTACGCATCTATTAGACTTGCACGTCTAACTACGTATCTGTTAGACCGCAACATCTAACTATGCATATGTTACACTTGCACGGCTAACTACGAATCTGTTAGACTGTAACGTCTAACTACGCATCTGTTAGACTTGCACGTCTAACTACGTATATGTTAGACTTGCACGTCTAACATTGTATCTGTTAGACCACAACGTCTCTATTAGACTTGCACGTCTAACTACGTATCTGTTAGACTTGCACGTCTAACTAAGTATTTGTTAGACTTTTACATTTAACTATGTAACTGTTAGACTTACATGTCTAACTACGTATCTGTTAAACTTGCATGTCTAACTACATCTTTATTAAACTACGACGTCTAACGATGTATCGCATTAGACTGTCAAGTTTAATGGAGTTAAACTTTGACATCTAACTTCATCTAATTAGCCTACTTAGACCACGTCTAAGTTAGTTTAGTCTGTTGCACCTATACAGAAACAATTAGACAACTTAGCTTCATTCTAACTGAACATTTAGCTTTATTCATAACTGAACATTATCAAAATTCCGTTTACTTCTAAGTGAATTAGTTATCAATTAATTAATTTTTTACTTAATTTTTCCCAACAATTACCCCCTTTTTGATTATTTAAGCCAAATTATCAAAATTGGATGGGTTCATGATTTTAAAAAATTTCCCTTTTTGATGATGATGTTAAAACCATGCAATCTTAGGCCTTGTTCGGATTGGGGTTTTTTAAAAAACCCATAGGGAGAAAAAAATAATGATTGGTGATGATTTTGAGGAGGTGATGATTATTTTTGGTAAAAAGACTTAAAGAGTATTGATATATATAAATAAAATAAAAGATAATAATTTAAAATAAAGGGTATTTTAGTATTTTGGTTAATGAAACGAGTGATATGATTGTTGAGAAGTGATTGATTTGAAAATTAATTTTTGTTAAGTTTTTTTAAAAACTCAAAGGAAACAAGCCCTTAATAAAGCAATGTAAACAACCATCAAGTACGATAGAAATCAAAGTAGTTCACCAAAATATTCAACATAAGTTTTAAAAGATGAAAGACAAAGAGATAGAGATTTATGGTCCTTCCCTTTTTACGTTCGGATCAGCATTGCCTTCCAGCAAAGGGTTACCCATTAAGAGATCATGGAATCGAGTGATGCATCGGCCCCCGCTTCCACCACCTCTATTGCCTCCACGACCTGGTCCACCTCTCTTTGGTGGTCTGCAACCTTCGTCGAACTCTTCATCAACTTTGCGTTTTGATTTCGATTGGGTTCCTCTAGCAGCTCCTCTAGAAGCTCCACTTCTTAAGCTACCCCCTCTAGAGCTACCTTCCCCATTTTTAACATAATCAGCTTCAATAAGGGCTTTTTCCTTAGTAGCAACAGCTTTAGCCTTTTCAGCATCTTAAATAGTCCTTGCAAATGAGTCATCTTGCTCCATTCGTTCGGCTTCGGCTCTATTCATTTCATTGGACATCTCAAACATTTGGGCTCGAATAAGATCCATTCCTGATATAACATCTTGATGAAGTTCTAGGGAGAGAGTTTTTGATTCAGCACACAACTCCTATTGTGTACTGAAAAAATTCTTCTCAAACATCTTGTACATATTATTCATGATGTTTACTTCGTACGTATTTCTATGCATAGTCTTCTCCAATTCTGTCTGAGTAGAAAGAATGGAAGACATCTCTTTCTTGCTTTAAGTTGAGCTCTTCTTAAGATTGTCCAATCTGGATTGTATGTTAAGCATGTTCTGTTGAATGGAGCTCATTGCCTCCAACATGGAATTACAGAAGTTTTCTCCTCCAAGAGAAGCCTCTTCATAAGAATGAGCAATAGAGGACACAACCTGAGAATAGGATGGAGCAGTGTGAACTGGACTTACATGCGTATTTATTTGTAAAAAATGCTCCGATTATTTTTCTTCATGATGGGAGGAGAGAGTCTTCGATCCATCCTTAGACTGATCTTCCTCATTAAGAATGTCAGCACATACCTTATGAATATGATCCGAGATGTCCTCGGAGTGTAAGGGAAGATCAACAACGTTGACAATAACATCTGCCACGATTCTCACGGGTGATGATCGATGAACTGGAGAGTTTGGAACAAAAAAATATTCCAAATGTATTCCTTCAGAGGAAGATGACTCGTCTTTATCAGATTGTTCCCCCTCAGTAGAGGGAATCTTCTCAGAATCTATCTCCTTCGAGGGTTCCCCCTTAGCATCTCAAACATGAGACTAATCAACAATTTTTGCTAATTCTTCTTCATTCACCAAAGGTTCTTCTTCCTCAAGAGAAGGAGGAGCCACCTTAAATGTCTCCTTCTGTTCAAAATCTGATCGAAGATATTCAACGACAACCTCTTCTTCTTCCACATTCATTTAAGTTCGATCCAGGACTGGGGTCTGTTCAACACTCTGTAGGGTTTTTAGCTACTTCTCTTCAAAGGAAATGTTTTCCATTTCAACAAGATGGGCAGCAACTTGCTCATCTTCTTCGGAAACAGTTTGATCGTCATCAAAGAGCTGCATTGGTTCGTCTTCACTTGACAACCAGTTATCAACCACATTCAATCCAGAGGACTCAGTGCCATGAACGTATTGAAGAACAATTGAGCTATAACTGTTCAAGATCAAATCAAGTCTCTTTAGGGCACACTCTTCTGCAGCAACATTTCTCTCCATCGGATTGAAATTCCCTTTTCTTGCCTCAAGAAAAGGGAAGAGATCACGACCTCTGATGTTTGCTACCACCAGATCTTTCCTTTTGATGGCTTTAGAGACCTCATTAGTTTTATCCCATTTCAGGACTCTCTTCTCCATGTTGATCAGCTTCTTCCATTCTTTTCTAATGTCCCCTCCTGGAATAACCTCATCAAACTGATCAACTAACCTGTATTTCACCTAGGTGTCGAATATGTTGATTTTCTCAGCTTCTTTCACTTCTACTTGTTCCATCATCAAATCAACAATGCAGTTGGCTTCTGTAACCTTCTCAGGAGTTTCAGTAGCAATACCTTTACCCTTTCTAGAAACCACAACTGGTTTGGGAATGGGCCTTGATTCTCCAATAGTTATGCTTGGAGCACCACTAATTGTTCTCATAATTTCATTGGCAGATAAGGGCTTCGAGAAGGCCCCTTTTAGAAGTTCAGACAAAACTCCTTTTTTCCGTAACATCATATTATTCTTCAATAGTCTCAATAACGGGTGGCTCAACATTCAGTAGAATGTGATCTTCTTTAGACAATAAGACAACAACATGAATTGGAGCAATAACCTGTTCCGTTTCAGAAATAATTTCAGCATTACCAGTAGCCTCAACAACTACTGATTCTTCAGGGAGGATAGGGGACAAGACCCTGTAAATATTTTCAATATTTGGACCAATTGACTCAATAGTTGGCCCTTCAACATGCTCCATCACAAGAAGAACAAAGGTAGGCACAGAGGCCAGAGGAGAGGAATAAGTTACCTTAATAGACTTCTTAAATGGCTTAGATGCCTTAGATATCCTAGATTCCTTGGACTCTTTCGTCTGATCAACAACAAGATTAGATGATTTAGCCTTCTTCTTCAGCGGGCTGGGGGATGGAGAAATGGATGAAATAGAAATGGCGGCGATAGAAGAAAGACTTGGTCTTGCCCCAGAGTCAACTACTCCAGAATCCTTCTTCATAGAGCTCTTTTGGCTATTCGAGCTAGCCGCAGACTCCATTACAGATTTAGTTCTCTTTGCCCCCGTAGACAGAACGAAAGCAACATGTCTTTTAGAACGAATGACTAACTGGCCACCTATCTATTGGCTGGATGAGCCAGAAACTATATCTTTCGAGAGATTTATTCTCGCAAGAGAGCTCTTCACAAAGAAGATGGTGAATATGCGACTTGGGTTAATAGTCTCACCCTCTCCCATGGAAACACCCAAATGCTTCATAAATCTGTTGAGTTGGGAAGAGAAGCCCACACTTTCCTTGTTTATTGAGTAAATCAACTCGCATGGATTAGAGAATAACATAGATGCCCATTTGACTTGCATACCTTTAGAGATGGCCGTCATGTAGTCGAAGCGGTCCTAGCTGTATAGGTCGAACGAACCTGCTTTGACTTGAAGAGCCTTTGCCATGATATCGTTTAACATAATTAAATGCGGCTTTAGGGCCTTCTTCTTCCCATTTAATCTGATTACCGTGCCATTGTTTGAGAAAACAATCTTCATCTACGAGATAGTTTCTGCTGACAGCGCATTGTTAAAGGTGTGACCCTCCAATGGAAGTTCAAAGAACTCCGCAAAGGCGGATTCATTGAAAGAGGTAGATGTTTCGTTCATAGTGTCCGTAATGGAATCTCCGACCACATTCTCCGTTTTGAAAAACTCTCGGACTTCCTTCTCGTAGAAGATGAATGGTCCGCCAAGACATTTTCAGAGGCCTGAATACTCTAAGGAACGGAACATATCAACAATGTCATGTTGATCAATTGTGTAAATTGATGCGAAGTCCACCTGCGAGGTGTTGTGACCAAGAGTAATGGGTTTCTTTTTAGCCATTTGAGAATAGATGAAGAAGATGAACACGATTTCTTAGAGAGAAGTTAGAGAAAAACTAGGGTTCTTAAGAAATTGGTGAGCGTAAAATCTTCAAATACATGCACGATTTCCTTAAATAGAATCTGAAAGGTCACATGTTTTAACCGTCACTTTTCACGAAAAGGGCCCACCAATTAATGTTAGACGCCTTTTCCCAAAGGTAGTCATCATTAATTTTAAGGGTATATTAGTCTTTTTCTTTAACATTGACACATACGTGTCTTCAAGTTATTAGGAGATGATTGATTTAATGTTTGAGCGAGAAAATTGGATGACAACACATATCGACAGTTGTCCTCAATTATTTTGAAGGTGAAGCATCTAACTCCACACGTAGTTAGACGTTTACTTCTACATTTTAGCGTTCTAATGGATTAACGTCTATTAGAAGCAAGCATCTAATCACGTTTGTCTTACAGATGTCTAAGCGTCTATTAGATGTAGACATATAATTACGCATGAATAATACGTATTAGACGCGTGTTTGGTTAGACATGAGCATCTAACTACGCTAGTTTTAAAAACGTCTATTAGACTTGCCCGTCTAACCGCGTAGGTTTTAAACCAAGACAATCCAACTTAGAAGCACATCATGTGTAAGCAAATATACGTCTAAGTACTTGCTTTCTTTTAGACGACCTCGTCTATTAGACCGATTAAAACTTTCGTCTACATGCATCTTTCTTAGCAAAATTAAACAATAAATTTCCCCATCAATTTATGCATATTTACAAAATGAATAAATAAATGTTTTGAGGTCCTGAAGACCAAATATTTTTTAAGAAAGAAAACACTTAGTCCATAGGAGTGGCGTGTTCCACTTGTGATCTTCTGGAGCATGTTCTTAGAAGAGTGTGCTCCAAGCTTCCTCCATGTAGTTTCCCTGTATCACCTACACAAAAATTTATTTACAGCTTTTTGTACCCACATTCACTTGGGTCCTCGGTCAATCAGTCCCTTGGGGATCCATATTCGAGTTATTTTGATGGATTTCCCATTTTATGTTGTGATTAATGCATATAATTTAGGCTTAGCAGATGTCATCCTGCTAGCAACTGATCCCTTAACTTTAGAGGATGGTTTTTGTTTAGTGCTCATTGACTTCACGTCAGGTTTTGATATGCCAGACTTGCTGGCTTCTTCTATCCTAAGTTTCAGCCAGTTGACAGTTGGCAGAATATAAGTAATCTCATTCTTTAAGGTTAACTCATCACAGATTGAATCAGTTTCACTTTCAGTTAAACTTCCTTTGATAAAGCATATTGACTTAAACTTGTCAGTTACTTAGTTTAACTTTGTATAGGACTTATCTGAGTCATCGCTATCAAATCCTAGACCGGATTTGCATCCGACATGCCACAACAGACTAATCTAATATTTGACAACTTTTCTAGATCTTGTCCAAAAAATGACAATATATGTTAAACGTTTGTTTTCAGAAGTAAGAGTTTGAACCTTTTCCTTGAGCGTCTTATTCTCAGATGAGAGCTCATCTACGTTGTTTTCAAAAACTTTTGGTTTGGATATTTGAGAAAAAGTAGGTTCATCTTTTTCAGATTTTAAACTTGTTCCATTTTGAGATTCTGAAAGTCTTTTGTATTCTGAAACCAAGTCATTTAGTGCAGCAACTAATTCATCTCGTGAGAACTCTTCGATAGAGAAATCAAGTAACTCTTCAAAATCTTCCTCTTCTCTAGCCATGAAGCAAGCAACCTCTTCATCATCAGTGTCGCTGGATGATGAATAATCTGAGTCACTTTGCATCCACTTGGCCTTGTTGTCAGCCTCCATGAGGGCCTTCAGTTCATTTTCGTTGTCTTTCTTCTTCTCATCACGTTTCGGCTTTCTACACTCCGATTTGTATTGACCTAGAATACCACAGTTAAATCATTTAACATTAACCTTAGATTTAGATTTATCATTATTGTTATTATTTGAAGAGCTTGAGTTAGGGGTGCTTTTCTTCATGAACTTGTTGAACTTCTTCACGAGAAGAGCCATTCATCACTGCTAAGCCGTAGAGAAACAGTTGTCACTTCAGGTGTCACCGGTGGTTCTTCGACAGTCACTAGAGCCTTGGTTATGATGGTGGATGTGGGTGCTCCTCTTCATTCCTAGAGTTCAGCTCAAACTCATAGGCCTTCAGATCGACAAGTAAGTCAAAGAGCTCCATCTTATTGAAGTCTTTGGACTCCTTCATCGCCATAGTCTTGATGTCCCACTCCCTGGGAAGAGCTCGCACGACCTTTATAGAAATCTCTATGTTGCTGTAGGTCTTTCCTAAAATGGATAGAGTGGTAACAATCTGGCTGAACCGAGCATCAAACTCAGTCATTGTCTCTCCAGGATGCATTTTGAAGTTGTTGAACTGCTGAGTGGCAACCATAATCTGGTTTTCTTTGGTTTGTTCGTTGCCTTCATAGAGTCGAGTGATTCTGTCCCAGATTTCTTTGGCAGACTCGCATGCAATGATGTAGTTGAACATGTTATCGTCAAGAGATCTATACATCACATCCATGGCTAAGTTGTTGTTGTTCTTCCTCTTGTCTTAGTTTGTCCATTCATATTTGTCTTTGTCGATCTTGATGGGAACTTCTGTGACAACGCTCCACATGTCATTGTGTAGGGAAGCAAGATGAGCACGAACCCTTTTCTTCCACACTATGTAGTTTTCTTTCGAAAATATGGGAATCTTGGAGGAGTTGGCATCTTTAGATTTGATTCAGGTTCTTGTTGCTTGAAAATAGAAAACAGGGATCTGATATCACTTGATAGGATTTGTGTAATCAATAGAGACTAGGGTCTAGCTGTTAATGACAACATCTGGAAAACAGTTTGATAGAAATCATGTTAGAGATTAATATCTCTTTCTATTCTTCGCAAACATTCACAAACTCTTGAAACGACTCAAGTGCAGAAATCTTTGTTTGAGTTTGAAGCTTTGAACTAATGAAGGATGAAAGACAGAAAGTAAAGAACATAGAGTTGCTTATGGATGTACGGAGCAAACTCTCCTACGTCACCCCTTCTTCCAACAACCGGAAGGATTTTACTAACTTCTTTAGATCAAAATACAGATTACTGAGCTAGCTATCTCAATGCTGAACAGAACATCCTCTGTTCAACTTACAATATTCTCAAAGATATTCTCTCAGATAGACAATAAGTAAGTAAATTTCTCTCTTGAACTTAGAAGATGATGGAATTCAGTAAGTGCAAGAATCAATAAGTTGTTTCTTGGATTTAGTAAGGTTGACACTCGTTAAGGCAATTTTTCCATTGTCCTTGAGAATCTATATATAGGATCAGGGCACCAACGTTTGAATCTTCTCTAGGGACACGTGGCAAGTATTCGTTGGAAGGTACAACAGACTCTAAGCACAAGGATCATGGCCGTACATAATTAATAGTGCACCGAATATCCTTCTGATATTATCCTGTACTGGACAAGTAGTGGGAAGAATATTTTTTTACGTGGCAAATATCTGGTGTACTGGACTGTACGGATGAATGGACAAGGAGTAGCATACAGCTAGTTGATCGTGGGTAGACGTATGCTAACTTCAAACGACTGCTGAAGCGAGGCATTAGACGAGCTCCATTAGACAACCAAGTCTAAGGGAGTTAGATGTCAGCGTCTAATTGTGCGTTCCATTAGACTACCACATCTAATGGAGTTAGACTGCAACGTCTAACTCGCATCCCTTCAAACTAGTTTAAAGGAGTTAGACGTCAACGTCTAACTACACAACCCATTAGACTACCACGTCTAATGAAGTTTGACCGTAATGTCTAACTACGTGACCCATTAGACTACCACGTCTAATGCATTTACACTACAACATCTAACTACGTATTTATTAGACTTGCACGTCTAACTACGTATTTATTAGACTTGCACGTCTAACTACGTATCTCTTAGACCGCAACATCTAACTACGCATCTATTAGACTTGCACATCTAGCAACGTATCTGTTAGACTTGCACGTCTAACTACGTATCTATTAAACCACAACGTCTCACTATGCATCTGTTAGACTTACACGTCTAACTACGTATGTGTTAGACCGCAACGTTTAACTACGCATCTATTAGACTTGCACGTTTAACTACGTATTTGTTAGACCGTAACGTCTAACTACGCATATTTTAGACTTGCACGTCTAACTATGTATATGTTAGACTTGCACGTCTAACTACGTATCTTTTAGACTTGCACGTCTAACTACGTATCTGTTAGACTTGCACGTCTAACTACGTATTTGTTAGACTTGCACGTCTAACTACGTATCTGTTAGACTTGCATGTTCAACTACGTATCTGTTAGACTTGCACATCTAAATACGTATCTATTAGACTTGCACGTCTAACTACGCATCTGTTAGACTTGCACGTCTAACTACGTATCTATTAGACTTGCACGTCTAACTACGTATCTTTTAGACTTGCACGTAAAACTACATATCTATTAAAATTGCACGTTTAACTACGTATCTGTTAGACTTGCACGTCCAACTACGTATTTATTAGACTTGCACATCTAACTACATCTCTATTAGACTATGACGTCTAACTATGTATCACATTATACTGTCAAGTCTAATGGAATTAGACTTCGACGTCTAACTTCGTCTAATTAGCCTGCTTAGACCACGTCTAAGTTAGCTAAGTCTGATGCACCTCACAAAAACAATTAGTCAACTTAGCTTCATTCTAACTGAACATCTGGCTTTATTCATAACTAAACATCATCAAAATTCCGTTTACTTCTAGTTTAATTAATTCTCACTTTATTAACTCTTTACTTAATTTTTCCCAAGATTAACTATTTAAATATGTTAATCAACTTAAGAAACTAGCCAATAATTTTAAAACTACTAGGTTTTGAATATTTATTCTAAGTAATCAAAAAGGGAGAAATTAATAAGTAAAAATAGTTAATTAAGTAGTAGTATTAGTTAACTATTTAAAATAAGAAACTAATTGTGGTAAATAAATTTGCAGACTAAACAAAGATCGACTTTCGTAAGATCGACAGTTAGAAAAGATCGGCTTTTGAAAGTTCGACACTCAAAAGAGATCGAATTTTGGAAGTTCTGCTTCGGAAGTTCGGTAGTCAAAAGATATCGTTTTTCAGAAGATTGACACTTAGAATATATCGACTTTCGGAAGTTCGGTAGTCAGAAGTTCGGCTTTCAGAAGTTCGTCACTCAGAAGATTGACTTTCGGACGATCGACACTTAGAAGATATCGACTTTCGGAAGTTTGGCAGTCAGAGGAGATCAACTTTCGGAAGATCGACAATCAGAAGATCGACATTTGGAAGATCAGCATTTGGAAGATCAGCATTTGGAAGATCGACTTTCGGATCCGTCTTTCTAAATATCAGCATTTTCATATATCAACATTTCAGAAAGCGCGCATCCGACATTCTATATTTTGTCATTCAATGAAGCGCATCTGATACTGCCCTCACTACTTTCCAAAATACAGACACATTTTCGATAGCGTCATAAATCGCTTTATGATACATCAGGATTTTATTTCCATTTTTGTGCAAGTCTATGGAAAACCTCGTGATAACAGCTGTCTATTAACACAATATAGATTTTCAAGAGAACCAAAAGACAAGCTATCTTTTCTGTATGCTCCTAGAAAATGATAATCCAATTAATGCCATCTTAACTTATTATAATCAAAGTACATACAAGATCAAAGAATATCTCTTACACTATACTATTCTGGGCTTTAACCAATCAAAGTGAAGACAATGGTCTTATGAAGTAGATATAGTCGTTGAAGTCAAAAACATATCCGTTGATATTCTACCTATTTAAGAAGACAAAGATCAACCGGATTCCTCACCTTTTTTACCTGAACTTTTTGCGAAAACCTCTTGAGTTCTTCAACCTTTTTTAGAAAATACTTTCTAGCTCTCAAATCTACAAGTTCTAAAAGAGTGTGTTAGAATCTCAAGTGTATTACAATGCTACCTATTCTATGTGAGTGGAGAACATTGTAAGTTGACAGAATTCGTTTCTGTTCAACAGAGAGTGTGTTATAGGAGTTCGAAAGCAAGCGTTAATAAAGTCTTGGTTTTTCAAATGGGTTGTATACGAGTGTTGTATTCAATCAAAACTTCTAGTGGATATCCTTCTCAAAGTTTGAGAAGAAGGGGTGACGTAGGAGTTTTACTCCGAACTTCCAAAAATCTTGTGTTGTGTCTTATCTTCATCGTTATCATCTAAACCGACCATCTATTGCTTCAAGTTGAAACAAACACTTCCACACTCGAACTCTGTTCAAGAGGTTGTGATAACTTGTGTAGAGTAGAAACGAGATAATCAACCTCTAACAGGATTGTTATCAACCGGGGTGTTAGGATCTAGGTCGCGGCTGGGGGACCGGGGTTGGCCGGTTATCGCGTCTCACTCAAAGGGCGGTGATTAATCCGGTTAAAGATTAACACTGGGGTTTCAATACTACTCAAACTGTTACAAACCCTTGAACCGAGTTCAAGCGCGGAAGTGGTTTTTTTCAGGTTGAAGCAGCACACGCACAAGATAGGCAGGACCGGATTTGAATAAGACAGGTTTGGAGATTGCTGGGTCGGTTTTGGAACTTAGTAATTCAGTTGGAGCGGTATTAGTAGGTTAGTGTTGATCGGTTATTAAGTAAAGCAAGCGGAAAGTAAATAACAAGACAAGTTTTTATGGATGTTCGGAGATAAAACTCCTACGTCACCCCTTCCTCTCGAAACCGCGATAAGGATATTCACTAAGGAATACAAACACAATCCGATCGAGACTTATTTCCTGCTCGATAACACCCGTACAATTTTAACCGAAATTGTAGAATACACTTCAAATGAGCGCTTTAAGCTTTCTAGAGATAGAACACAATGTTGAAAATTCAGAACTTGTAACCCGCATTTATTCCTCTTCAGCTCCTTCTTTTATAGGTGAAATGTGCCAACGGTCACATTTCGTTTCCTTGAATCTGATTGGTTGAGCAGAGGTTCAGTGATTCAGACCTGGCGGTCTAGTCTTCCAGTGTGTAGGTCAAACCGGCTAGGTTTGTCTTTTACTCAATATGGCAACTGTCGGTTGGACAGTTGTTTGTACTTGGAAGATTGCCTTTCTGATTTATCCTTAAGTAGAAAGATCTTGTAGGACGGTCTTCTGCAGCCTGCAGACTTTCCTCAGACTTGTATGAATATGGCAATATTCAGTTTGTTCCTTCGGTATCATTCTCAACAGATACTCGAAGTGTCTTTTCATGCTGGTCGGTTATTTATGTTAACCGGATGACTTCCGGTTTTTTTTCCATGGCTTCTGAATGACCGACTGTTTAATCGATTTTGGTCTTCTGATTTGACCGATCTTGACTTTCTTGTGCGGTCATATTTCTGGTCGGTTTAATTGCTTGACCGGTTGAGTTTCTTAACCGGTTGCGTGATTTGACCGGTTCGGTTCTTTGCCTGTTCTGCACAAGAGTTTTGTTTTTGTTAAGTTTTATTAACCGATCTAATTTTATCTAACAATTTCTCCCTTTTTGATTATTTTATTTTAAATATTCAAAATCATTTGAGAATGCAAATGTAGGCCGGTTTTGTTTTTAAGAATTTTATTTGGCCAGATTTAAGAATGATACCGAATTTATAAAATTTTTATCTTTTATCTTATCAATTTCTCCCTTTTTGATTATTTTATTTAAAATATTCAAAATCATGTAAGAAATGCAAATGTAGGCCGGTTTCCAAAAATCACTTTATATTTATAAGAGATATGCTAAGGAAAAATACTATATATATGATAACCGAAATAAACATAAGTGAAGATAGTAAATAAAGCCCCTATTTCTTTGATCTGGACGGCAGGAAAAGGTCCAGCAGTTCATCGTCTGAATTTCCCTTGTCCGCTTGAGCCGGCCTTGAAGAGGGACCTTAACCGTCTGAGGTGCCGGTTTGAGGAGAGAACGGTTGACCGATCGTTCTAATTGGAACCGAATTTAAAACCCGCTGTCTTCTGAGTTGCGGCTGGACATCTTCATCGAAATCATCCTCGGTTTGCAAAGCCGGGTTGGGTGGAGGATCAACAACTGTCTCGGTGACACTGTCCAATAGTCCGATGAGTTGCGCCTTTTTCGAAACAGTTTTCCTTTTACGTGTGACCGGAACAGAAGAGGAAGCAACCGCCCGAGACTTCTTGTCAGCCTTTTCGAACTTGTTGTATGTTTCTTGTTGGGCCCTTAGCCGCTCAACATCTTCGGCTTTTTGAGCCGCTATGGACTTTGCGATTGCCGATGCATTGACTGCCTGGTTTTGCATATGACCGGCTATGTTCGCATCAGCCACTGTTGCTTCCTTCTGTATACGAGTCTGCTCGTCCAGCGCGTCCTGAAGATTCTGAGCCGCCCAAGCATTTGCCTCTTTAATTGCTTTATCGGTAGCTAGCTTAGCCTCTATTAACTCTGCCACTTGTTCGGTGACCGCCTTGAGATCGGCTTCAAGCTTTGCGTTCTTTTCCTCAAGGGTTGTATTCTTTTCCTCAAGGTTGAGTACCCTGTCAAGTGTTGAGCCGGCTTGGGCACTTGACCGGGCCAGGTCCTCATCGACCTTTGTCAGCCTTATATCTGTCTGTTCTTGAAACCGTTCCAAATCGGCTACCTTCTGGCTGACCGAAACGAGGTCGTTCGCCAGCTTTGGAGTTATATCCTCCAATGCCTTGGTTCGATCTAGGTGAGCGCCGTACAATTCATCCGTATTACCGTAGTTCGTTTCAACTGACGTGATCCGCTTGACCGCCTCGCCAAGATCATCCTTTGTTGTCTCGGCTATCTTGACCGCTTTAACCGCGGTTGCCTTAATTTTCTTCTTCCAAGGCCGAACCGCGTCGTTAACAAATTCTTCAATGAGAGTTATGACCCTCTCTTCTGTTATGGCCGGTTCCGAATCCCCGGCTTGAGCAGATGCTCGATTGTTGGTGAGAGGTGTCTCCATCCTGTCGTCGGTCATGTTGATAGTCTGATCCGCTGGAGGAGAGGCTATCTCTTTATCGATTGGGTTCTGACCGCCAACATTCTCAGGAGGCGGTGAGTTCGTTGTATCTTGATGTTCGGGCACCGCTTCAAGCCGCGCCACTTCCTCGGTCAGCTCCCTTTCCTTGACCATAAGCAGTTCGATCACCAATAGTTGAAGCTGAGAGTTTGGTGTCCCCGGAGTATACTTTTCTTGGAGACGTTGAATGTGCTCGGTGAGCCGTTGTAATCGAGCACGCGGTTCTACTATTGCGTGTCGGTCTAAGGCGGTGTTGACATCTTAAGCCTTTGTGAGGTTTATGACCTCCTCCTCTATCTCCATCAACTTTTCGAATTTCTGTCCAACGGTTAGACCCGGTAGCATTTGTTTGTAGAATAATTGATGCCGGTGCCGGATCCACTGACAGAACACTTCGGATGCCTCGCGAGCTTGCTGATGGATTTCGTCCATGATTCTGCGCACGAAATTCTCGGCCATCTCATGGGTGTTGTCTTTAGCGTGAACATCTTCTTCCCCAAGTCCGTTAGAACCGATGTCAGCGTTATCATGACTGACCGATTGATCCTCGACCATCGGTCCTTTTCCTTTACCGGACTGATCTTCTCCGGTATTCTGTGAAGCGGTTCGGTCAGAACTGGATGCCAAATCTTCATCATTGGGGGTTTCGGACCGCGGATCAGTCGATCCGGTTGATTGTCTAACTTTCTTGCTTCCGGATTTGTCTTTGACCGGAGTCGCTCTCTTAGCGGTTGCCTTCTTCCTTCGGCCACCTGTAGAACCGGAGGCCTTCCTTTTGCTGTTCCTCTCCTTGAATTGCTTGGACTTTATTATTTTGCTAGATGAGAGGTGGACGCCAGGACCGGTGTTGATGTTGAGATGGCGCATAATTTTTCCAAGTGGGATGGCGTATCCCCATGACCGGGTGGAAGTCGGATCCACCATTTCACATAGGTTGTTGAAAACAACCTTGGCCCAGTTTATTTGGATGCCGTTGACTAAACCGGCAAGCATCTCAATCTTCGCCCGGGTGAGACTATCATAGTTTCCCCCTCTTGCTTGGACCGATTTTGTGAAGATATCACATAGCGGTCTGTACTCCGGTCGAAGTGATGATTTCTTCTCCGAGACCTCGATAGGAACCGCGGTTTCCGAGAGAACCTGGCAAGCCGCCTCAAAAGTCTCTTGATCTAAAGCCGCCGAGAGGTTGCTTCCTTCTGATGGTAGACGTAGTATATCAGCAACTGACTCTTCTGTCAGTTCGAGCTGCTGACCGCCGATGGTTGCAATTATTGTTCTTCCGGTGAGAGATGCGGTTTGGAAAAATTCCTCAACCGCTTCCCGGTATAGAATAAATGGATCGCCTAGAAAGTATTCGAGGCCGGACTCGGAGATCCGAGATAAGACTTGCTTTGCCGGAGCCAAACCGTTTGCCCGGATTTCCTCAAAATCGACCTGGACGATATGTTTGAATAGTGCAGAGTCGCGACCCATTCTGGATAAACGAACCGAAAGAGCAAGAGAATAAGAATTTGAGAGAGTTTGAGGAAGCTGAGAGCTAGAGAGAGAAAGCCGATTCGCGTAAGAATGAAATAAAATGACTAAGGACCCTATTTATAGTTGCGGTTTGGAATTCCAACCGTCGCGAACCGTCCCATCACTTTTAGGCGGGAATTTTCCCTCCAAGAGCATTGAGCGGGAAACCATGGGCGGCAAACCGAAGGCGGGAAAGCCATAGGCAGGATTTTCTGCGCGGGAACCTATAGGCGGGAGTCCCTAGGCGGAAAATTTCCCTCCGAAGATTTTGATCAGACTTTTGATTTCGGTTATTTTAACCTTTGATGAAGCGGTTCTTCTTGTTAACCGTTTATTCAAGAAGTGGATTATTAGCCGCGGTGATGCGGTTTTTGATTTTGGCCGGATTGTTCAACGAAGCAGTTTAATGATTTTAATCAGTTAGATAGATGTAATGAATATTTGCAATTATTGATCCGATTATCAAGCTGAAATAGATATTCATTGAAATGAAATAGACAAGATAAAAACCGATTCATTTATCGGTTTAGAATGCATAGGAAATGAAATTACAACCTATGTAATGACTATCTTGGAGAGCTTGTCCTCCACCCCATCCATATCAAGATTGTTCGAAGGGGATGCCGGTGTACCCGGTCCAAATTCTGGACGGTACTTAAGAAAGATCCGGCTTAGGTGAGGAGCGTAACTGAGACCTCTCTTGGTCTCCACCATAGTCCTCATATTTTTGAAAATGACCGATGACCAATTGATAGGCGTATTGCTAACAATGTAGGTCATCATGTCAAACATTCTTTTCGAGTAGCGTTGGTTCGGAGATTGGCAAATGATGGATCGGTTGACAATCTCGTGGAGGAGTTGGATGTGGTGGGTAAGGCGGGTTTTCAGCCCGTAGTTCTCCACCGGTACATCGGTTCCGGAGAACATATCCGAATAGTCGGTTTCGGCGCTTCCCACCCAGGTCGGGAAGTCGGAAAACCCTTATGTGGGTAGATTGAACGTTAGAGCAAATTCGTTTTCATCCAGACAGAAGGTGTGGTCTCTCACAGTGGAGACAATGAAATTTCCTCTTATACAAGCATTTTTGAAGAAGTTGATGACGTCTGGAAGGAGTATGGGTCCGAATTCTTTGAGAAAAGTGCGAAGACCGGTGTCGATCAGGGACTCAAACATGAGCTCCTTGGTTTCCAGGTCCCAATGTTCCATACAAGAATCGAAATCGATGCTCAAGAAGTTTCTTAGAGTTCGGCTCGACATGATTCAAACTTTGCCAAAAGAAAGAGAGTTCAAGAGATTTTGTTTTGAGATGTGTTAAGTTGATAAGGGGGGTTTCTTATATAGATCCGAATTTGGAGGGAAAATATCAGCATTTAATGTTGAAGATCAGTTTTGTCTTATTAAGGAAGAGAATATTTATGTTTCCAAAATTCCTTGGGAAGGAGTTACTTTTGACCGGTTGCGGAGCTCGAGGTAAGGAATCTAGTTCAAAAGGAACCAAGTTAGTTGGATAGCAATTACTTATGTAGTTGGAAGTTGAAAGTTACTTTTCATTAATGACGGATACTACAAGAAACCGGAAAAGTAACTGATTAAGACCGAAGATAACATAAACCAAGTCGAAATGATCATAATAGAGTTGAACCGAGATACAACCGATGCGTACAGCAAAATGACCGGTTGTAAGAAGGAGTGACTTAGTATCCATTGGAGTTGGCGCGGCCGTTGGAATTGATGTGGTGGTTCCTTCTGTTCCAAGCTTTCTCAAACCGCTCATAAAATGAGTCGGTGACCTCTTTGGTGATTACCTGGGCCTGGTTCAACCCTTCGCATGGACAGAGTGGAACTCCAAGCTCCAAAAGTAGGCAGCTTATCTAGGGAATGAGACCGGTTTGGTGAATGTCGATCATCCATATTAGGACATCGAACAACACCCTTGACCAGTTGACTGGCATACCCGTGGTTATGGCAGACATCATGTTAAAAACCACAGCACAATAAGTGTTTGTGACATCCCTATCCAGGATGCTTCGACCGATGACATCGTTGAGAAGCTGATACTCAGCTTTCAGCGATGACCTGGCACCGTAGTCATTGACCGTGTGGTCTGACCGAGCAAAACTTAAGGCGATTTCGGCCTTCAGTTCAGCCGGAACGTTTAGGTCGGTGAGTCCTTTCTTCGGAAGGTCGAAGCATCTAGCAAAATCACTTTCTGTGAAATCGGACACAGTTCCTCCCACCTTTGACTGAATGTGAGTGTCAAAATGAGGAGTACCTCGAAAAACCCTGGCATTGTAAAAGAACTCCATGATAGATTCCGGAAAGATGACATGTTTGTCATCTAGAAAGTGTTTGAGACCGGTGCCTTCAAGTGACTTAATCATCTTGAAGACTTCATAGTGCTCAATGCCTTGAGTAGAATCGAAATCCACATGAAGGATGTTTGGAAACTGAGACATTTTGTCTTAGTAAGAGAATGAGTTGTAACTTGTGATTGTTTTGTTTAAGGTTTGCCTAACTTATATATTAGTGGAGGGATGATCTTATTATCCAGTGTGTTGCAGGTAATGATGTCTATTATCCATAAGATATAGCATTTTGCATGAAATAAGCATGTCTATAACCTAGAATGTGGGTCATAGGCCTAGACGGTGAAAGATATCATATCTTCACGTCTTTTGAGGTATGACCATTTTACTTTGAAAAGGTAATTTTTCAGAACAGATAAGTTTAAATACAGATAATTATTCCACATTTGTTTGGAGGCCAAATAATCCGAAGTAAACTATTTCCAAACCGGTCAGTTATCAGTTATTCGTCCCGATGCGGTTAGTTGGTGCATGGACTAAGTAACCGGTCGGTTTACTCTAACTGATAGACAAAGCGGTTCTTCCATAGATACCTTGGGAAATTTGGAATCCGACAATTTAGGAGGAACTACCGGTTTTGTCTGTCCGAACCGATTTCCCTTTTAAGCATCTTTAGGAATAAGTTGATTAATATCGGTCAAACCGAGTGTCAGTCTGAATTGAGAAAACTTAGCTTCCTGTAGAGGCTTTGTGAAGATATCGGCTACTTGTTGTTCTGTTGATACGTATTCCAGCCGGATATGCTTCAGCATGACATGTTCCCGAATGAAGTGGTGCCTGATCTCAATGTGCTTGGTTCTAGAATGTAGAACCGGATTGTAGGTGATTGCTATGGAACTTGTGTTATCACAGAAAATTGGAGACTCCTCAGCTGTGATACCGAAATCCTTCTATTGTTGTTGGATCCAAAGAAGTTGTGAACAGGAACTTCCGGCTGCCAGGTATTCAACTTCTGCAGTTGACGTGGCTACAGATGTCTGTTTCTTGCTGTGCCATGAAACAAGCTGATCACCTAGGAATTGGCATGTTCCGCTGGTGCTTTTTCTATCAACCTTGCAACCTGCATAGTCTGCATCTGAGTAACTTCTTAGGTTAAAAGATGAGTCCTTTGGATACCACAGACCGACTTCAGGAGTTCCCTTTAGGTATTTCAATATTCGCTTTGCGGCTGTGTAGTGAGACTGTTTTGGATTGGCCTGGAATCTTCCACACACACCGACCGCAAATAGTATATCCGGTCTACTTGCTGTCAGGTATAGAAGAGAACCGATGATTCCTCGGTAAGCTGTTAGGTCTACTACTTGACCGTCATCATCCTTGTCCAGTTTGACCGATGAACTCATTAGAGTGGCAGCTGAGGAGCACATGTCCATCCCAAATTTCTTTAGAAGTTCCTTAGTGTACTTGGGTTGGCTTATGAAAGTTTCTTCTTCGAGTTGCTTAACCTGAAGACCTAGGAAGAAACTTAATTCTCCCATCATACTCATTTAAAATTTGTTAGTCATCAGGGTTGAGAATTTATCACATAGCTTAGGATCGGTTGAACCGAAGATAATATCATCTACATATATTTGAACAAACAGGATATGTTCCTTTTTTCAAACTTAAATAATGTTTTGTCCACCGAACCGATGGTGAAGTCATGTTTTAATAAGAATGCGGTTAGTGTGTCATACCAGACTCTAGGAGCTTGCTTTAGACCGTATAAAGCTTTGTTTAACCGGTATACATGGTTGGGAAGTTCAGCATTTTTGAAACTGGGTGGTTGTTCAACATATACTTCTTCACGTAGGTCACCATTCAAAAATGCACTTTTAACATCCATTTGAAAAACTTTAAAATTTTTGAATGCAGCAAAAGCTAGAAAAATCCTAATAGCTTCAATCCTGGCTACAGGGGAAAATGATTCTTCAAAATCAATTCCTTCTTCCTGTTTGTATCCTTGTGCCACTAATCTGGCTTTATTCCTCGTGACCAAACCGTCTTCATTGAGTTTATTTCTAAATACCCATCTTGTTCCTATGACCGGTTGATCTTTCGGTCTAGGGACTAGGTACCAGACTTTGTTACTCTCAAACTGGTTTAACTCTTCTTGCATTCCCAAGATCCAATCCGGATCCGACAATGCTTCATCCACTCTTTTCGGCTCAATCTGGGATATAAAAGCGAAATTAAAGTATTCCTCCAGGATTTGTCGCCTAGTTCGAACGGGTTCTGAAGGGTCACCTATAATTAGCTCAGGAGGATGATTTGTGTTTCTTTTGAGGTTCGGTTCAGGGGCGTCTACCAAATCACCGTTTACTTGATCAAGGCTAGACATGTCGGTAGGCTGAACAGGGGTGTCAGACCGACCGATTTCCTCGGTTTGGACCGAAGTGTCAGCTTCCTGTCGTGAGACAGCTGGATCCGGCTGGGTTTCATCATTACCTATTTGGTCATGGACAAACCGCCTGAAAACCGGAGTCTCATCTTCACTATCAGAATGGATATTGTTATTTTCCAATCTGTTGTGTAGATCAAAGCATGATGCAATGTTGCTTTCAACCGATTCATCGAAAACAACATGAAGTGATTCCTCCACGGTTAAAGTTCTAGTGTTATATACTCTATATGCTTTACTAACTACTGAGTAACCTAGCATGATCCCAACATCGGATTTTGCATAGAAGGCAGATAGATATGTTTTGCCATTTATGTGAATGTAGCATTTGCAACCGAAAATCTTAAGATACTTAAGGTTGGGAACCCTATTAAAATATACCTCATAAGGTGTTTTGTTGTGAAACTTGTTGATCAGAGACCAATTTTGTGTATGACATGCGGTGTTGATAGCCTCAGCCCAAAATTTCTAGGCAATACCCGAATCGGCTATCATGGACCGTGCAGCTACCTTGAGAGTTCGATTTCTTCTCTCGGCCATGACGTTCTGTTGAGGAGTCCTAGCACTAGACAACTCGTGTCTAATACCGGATTCATCAAGGAATGCATTTAGAGTACTATTTGTGAATTCGGTTCCTCTATCACTTTTAATGCTATTAATGCATGTTGATTTTTCATTTTGCAAACGTTTAAGCAATGTAATCAAATTTGATGCGGTTTCACGTTTAGATGGCAAGAATATTACCCATGTGTACCTAGAATAATCATCAACGACTACCATAGTGTAAAGCATACCTCCTAGGCTGACGACCCTAATCGGTCCAATTAAATCCATGTGTAGAAGATCTAAGCATCGGTTAGATTGAATGTGTCATTTACTCTTAAAGGTTGACTTAGTTTGTTTACCCATTTAACATGCTGAACATACCTTATCCTTATTAAACACTATGTCAGGAACTCCTTCAACTAACTTTTTACCGCGAATATAGTTTAAGGTTTTCATGTTTAGGTGGTTTAGTCTTTTATGCCACAACCAGGTTTGATCGGTTTTAGCTATCATGCATATAGGATATTCTACTTTATTTTTCCAATCTACCTTGTAGATGTTTCCTAACCTATTTCCGGTTAGCAGTTTGATACCTTGAGAATTTTTAACTAAGCATGCATGTTTAAGAAATTCTACAGTGTATCCAGCATCACACATTTGACTAATGCTTAGCAGGTTAAAACGTAGGTTTTCGACTAAGAGTACATTATCAATTGTTAAGTTACCATGGACAATCTTACCCTTGCCCACAGTTCTACCTTTTGAGTTGTCACCGAAAGTGATTAATGCACCAGTTTCTATTCTGATGTCGGTTAGAAGGTTGTTGTTCCCGGTCATGTGCCTGGAGCAACCACTATCCAAGTACCATTCAGAGTTTCCTAGCCGTTTCTTCATATCCTGCAAAATATACATATTTACAACTATTTGGTACCGACATTTACTTGGGTCCACAAGCGATTAGTCCCTTGGGTATCCAGACTTTAACAAGTCGGACAGCTTTCCTGGTTAATGTCTTAACTAATTTTCTTGCACTCGATTTTGAATCTTTCTGCTTTCCTAAGAAGGCCTTATGTGGGGATGATCTTTGGTTTGTCCTATGTGGTTGTGAGTTGGCTTGCCTATTTTTGAACCGGTTGGCTTTCCTTTTATGAGGGTGAAGCCATTTCTCAAAGTCAGTTGGACCTACATAGGTTAGTTTGTCTTTCGTATAATAGGTAGTTAATTCCTCTTCAACGGTTAAGGAACTTCTGACAAAACTTACAAAGGGAAGATTATCCTTTGTGAGCCTCATTTTGTCTAAGTGTTTTTGGTCCTTGGATCTATTGTTTTTGTATCCTAGACCAAACATGCAAGTAGGGTGTCTTTTATAACTACACATTTTGCTTACTATTTCACTAGATCTTTTCCATGCAGCCATTCTATACTGGAGTCGGGCATTTTCCTCTTCGGTCAGCTCTTGAACTGTCTCCTTGAGTTGTTCGGTCTCAGAGGATAGTTTAGGCGCTGCCTCGGTTTCTAAGGTGTTTTCAAGTTCTATGATCTTTGGTTCGGTCAAGGTAGGTACTATGGGGTTGGTTCTAAGGTTGAATTGATTAGGTAACAACGTTAATAGGTTATTATACTCTGCTACCATATCATTCAATGCATTATATAACTCATCTTTAGTAAATTCTTCACAAGGAGAGTCAAATACCTGTTCCTCATTTGCCATAAGGTAGGTGAGTTCATCATCACTGTCGATGTGAGCCCATAAGCTTCCTCCATCATCGGCTATCAGTGCTTTCTGAACCTCACTTCCTTCACCGGTTTGTTGATAGTTATTTCGGTTATTTTGATTGTCCGGTTTCCGGTCATCCCTCCTCGGTTTTCTGCATTCCCACTTGAAATGTCCTAAACAGTTGCAGTTGTAACATCTTACATTAGATTTATCACCATAGTTATAGTTATTGCTTGTCGGTTGGCTTCTCTTCATGAACTTGCCAAATTTCTGTGCAAGCATTGCCATGGCATCCTCGGTGAACTGTTCAGCGGTTCTGATCGGTGCAGGTGCAACAGGTTCTGTGGATGTGATCAATGCTCTAGTTGAGGTTGAGGCTGAGACTTCTTCTTCAGTCCTAGATCTCATTTCAAACTCATATGCCTTAAGATCTTCGAATACATCGTGTAGCTTCATCTTGCTTAGGCAGTTTGATTCCCTCATCACCATTGTCATTATGTCCCACACACTTGGAAGAGATCTTAACTCTTTCATGATGACTTCCTTGTTGTCATACCTTTTGCCAAGGGTTGCTAGCTCGTCTATCACACCTGTGAACCGGTCACTGTATTCTCTCATTGTTTGTCCCGGTCTCATCTTAATGTTTTCAAACTTCTGAGTAGCCACCATTATCTTATTTTCCTTGGTTCTTTCATTTCCCTCATGAATCTGAATCACCGCTTCCCATGTTTCCTTTGCTGTTTTGCAATCTCTGACCTTGCAGTACGTGTTTCTGTCCAAACCGTTGGAGATGCGGTTTCTGGCATGGTTATCCAGATTGTTTCTTCTCCTATCTTCAGCTGTCCAATCCTTTCTGTCTTTGTCAATGATTATCGGTCCTTCGGCTATGATGAACTGCATCTCGTCATCCATGGAGATTAAATGCAAGTGCATGCGTGCCTTCCAGTTGGCAAAGTCGTCACCTTCTAGTATTGGGGGCCTATCGAACGACATGCTTGCTTGAGTATTGAAACTAACTACTCTGATACCAATTGTGAGGATCTAGGTCGCGGCTGGGAGACCGGGGTTGGCCGGTTATCGCGTCTCACTCAAAGGGTGGTGATTAATCCGGTTAACGATTAACACCGGGGTTTCAATACTACACAAACTGTCACAAACCCTTGAACCGAGTTCAAGCGCGGAAGTGGTTTGTTTCAGGTTTAAGCAGCACACGCACAAGATAGGAAAGACCGGATTTGAATAAGACAGGTTTGGAGATTGCTGGGTCGGTTTTGGAATTTAGTAATTCGGTTGGAGCGGTATTAGTAGGTTAGTGCAGATCGGTTATTAAGTAAAGCAGGCGGAAAGTAAATAACAAGACAAGTTTTTATGGATGTTCGAAGATAAAACTCCTACGTCACCCCTTCCTCTCGAAACCGCGAGAAGGATATTCACTAAGGAATACAAACACAATCCGATCGAGACTTATTTCTTGCTCGATAACACCCATACAATTTTAACTGAAATTGTAGAATACACTTCAAATGAGCGCTTTAAGCTTTCTAGAGATAGAACAAAATGTTAAAAATTTAGAACTTGTAACCCGCATTTATTCCTCTTCAGCTCCTTCTTTTATAGGTGAAATGTGTGCCAACGGTCACATTTCATTTCCTTGAATCTGATTGGTTGAGCAGAGGTTCAGTGATTCAGACCTGGCGGTCTAGTCTTCAGACCTAGCGGTCTAGTCTTCCAGTGTGTAGGTCAAACCGGCTAGGTTTGTCTTTTACTCAATATGGCAACTGTCGGTTGGACAGTTGTCTGTACTTGGAAGATTGCCTTTCTGATTTATCCTTAAGTAGAAAGATCTTGTAGGACGGTCTTCTGTAGCCTGGAGACTTTCCTCAAACTTGTATGAATATGGCAATATTGAGTCTGTTCCTTCGGTATCATTCTCAACAGATACCCGAAGTGTCTTTTCATGCTGGTCGGTTATTTATGTTAACCGGATGACTTCCGATTTTTTTTCCATGGCTTCTGAATGACCGACTGTTTAATCGATTTTGGCCTTCTGATTTGACCGATCTTGACTTTCTTGTGCGGTCATGTTTCTGGTCGGTTTAATTGCTTGACCGGTTGAGTTTCTTAACCGGTTGAGTGATTTGACCGGTTCAGTTCTTTGCCTGTTCCTGCACAAGAGTTTTATTTTTGTTAAGTTTTATTAACCGATCTAATTTTATCTAACAATTTCTCCTTTTTTGATTATTTTATTTAAGATATTCAAAATCATGTGAGAATTCAAATGTAGGCCGGTTTTGTTTTTAAGAATTTTATTTGGCCGGATTTTTGGAAACTGACTTTGGAGAATTTTTCGAAAAATTTTGGAAAATTTTGAGAAAATTTTTGAATAATTTTATCTTTTATCTTATCACGGTGTGTGTAAGTGTTCAACGTTGCGAGACCTCGGTCTCCTTCGACGATCCTGATCCTAACCGTATAAATAACTACTCAATATTTCATATTAACCAAACTAGAAATACATATTTTTAATTCATCTTAATTATTGATTGATTTGAAATAACAAAGTACTACTAAAGTAAAAGAATATGAAATGTTTATTATCCATCTTCTCCATCATTGAATAATTGTTCCCATCCATCTTTCCTAATTCACTTACAACCTTTTTTACAGATTCCTGGAGACAAAGTTAAGTTACAAGAGCAACAATGCATCGGGTGTGGACATATCTGTCGGGGACAATTTGGTCATTCAAATTAACATAATAATTAGTAGAATAAATCAAGTTCAGATAAGAAAGTGGGTCAAAACTCTATTCTATAGTTGTGATGAAGTTATGAGTTTTTATTCTTCCACTATGGTGTTTCAGATAAGTTTTGATCGGGGTCTAATTCTAAGCTCGCAATGCAATAAAATAAAATACAAAGGGTTTGATATTGGGCCCACTAGGCCCAATTATATGACTATAATTATATAGTTTTAGTTAAAGTTTTATTTACAACAAACACACACAAAATATTTGTCACTATTCTTCGCTCTCTCTATGTTGTAATATTATATTTTGACAATATCGAATTGTTTCCTCCTCTACCCATAGCTTTTTCCGTCATGAGTTTTCACGTCAATCTTGTGTTATTTACATGATTTCTTGATTGATATTTTGTCTCTTCTTTATCTTGATTAGTCTCAGATTTATATCCCGTTTTCAAAAATTAGTATCAAAGACTTGAGCTTTTTTTGATTATGAGACTATATCTATTTTCAGAGATGTCGAATATGAAGTACAATATTCCGTTATGAAATCACAACACCATATTTTGTTTATTCCAGATAAAGATGTGAGGTTTGCTCACTCAAATCGATTTGGATGAAACTCTATTAGGGTTTGATAAAATGCTCAATTTGTGGACAGTAGAAGAAAAAATGAGGAAGGGTCGCAAAAATATGTCTCACATACATCTACATCTGTCAACCAATATTCTACAAGATTTTCTGAAGGAGACATGTCCTATTGGGTTATGACTGAAGCTAGAACAACTATGTATGACAAGAAGTCTTACTAGTCAGTTGAATCTAAAGTAGCTATTATATTTTGATAGAAAAATTAAGTAGATTAATTTTCAAACCGGCCACACATTACAAGTTTTGAATATTTATTCTAAATAATCAAAAAGGGAGAAAATGATAGAAAAATTAAGTAAGTTAATTTTTGGAACCGGCTAAACAAACTAAACAGTTGTTAACTTTCATGTGCAGGTACAGATCAAATCGTATGAACCGGTTGGGGCATCATTAACCGGTTGCTGAAACTCCTCAAAAAAACCGGTTTCAAGTGTTCAAAGTCAAAAATCAGAGGAACCAGTTTTCACTCTCTTAAGCGACCGGTCAGCAAAGACAAATTCATATACCAGCCGGATCATACTGCACAAGAGACAAAACCGGAAAATTCAAACTTCAAGAGTGACGTAACATGACGAAACAGACGTGTCTTGAAAGAATAAAAGAAGATCAGATTCGATCGGAAGCAAGCGAGGAAAGCAATGATGCTTTATTGCTCTGAAGTTGACAACCTGAGGTGCATGTCCAACACGTGTCCGAATCTGAAAACCGATTATGTCATCTTACACTCAGAGCTGCCTGCATGACTGCCAAGTGTTGAGGAAGGTGAAGCGTGCAAGCAACCTCTCTGCACCGGCGTGATAGTGATCAACCAATCCAGAGGAGAGAGAAGAAAAGTGATCGTTGGCTCTTCTCAGCTATAAAAGGAAGACGAAACGTCTTCATTGAATGCAAGTTACGGATTACGAAAAGCAAATCATAAAAGCATTAAGTTAGAGAGATAAACTCCTATATTCCAAAACCGGTGTGTCTAAAACCGGAAGTTTTCTATATCGTGTTGTGTTGAGTTGTTGTTGTTAGGATCTAGGTCGCCGCTGGTGGACCGGGGGTTGGACCGGTTAGCGGTTCTCACTCGTAGGGTGGTGGTTAATCCTGTTAGAGATTAACACCGGGGTTTCAATACTACACAACCTGTCACAAACCCTTGAACTAGGTTCAAGCGCGGAAGAGGTTTGCTTTCAAGTTGAAGCGGTACACGTGTATGATAGGCGGAGTCGGTTTCGGATGATGGAGATTTGAAGAATGGTGGGTCGGTTTCGGTTGTCTGGATATTCGGTATGGTCAGTATGGATTCGGTTCTGAGTGATGTTGTTAGATTAGTCGGTTATGTAAAGAAGCCAACAGAAAGTAAATGACACAACAGATTTTATGGATGTTCGGAGATAAAACTCCTACGTCACCCCTTCCTCTCGAAACCGCGAGAAGGATATTCACTAAGGAATACAAATACAATCCGATCGAGACTTATTTTCTGCTCGATAACACTCTTACAATTCACACCGAAATTGTAGAACACACTTAGAATTTAGCACTTAGGCTTTCTTAGAATACCACACTGTTATCACTTGTAGTAAATGCTCTCAACGCTTCACTTGTCTCACCTAATGTCCCACTTTGTAACTGCATTTACTCTTCTTCAACTGCCTCCTTTTATAGGTGAAATATGCCAACGGTCATATTTCACTTCCTTGAATCTGATTGGCTGGTCAGCGGTGCAGTGATTCAGTGTCTCAGACCTGGCATCCTGTTTCAGACCTGCCGGTCTGTAAAGCAAACCTGCCGGGTTTGTCTTTTACTCAATGTAGGCACTGTCTGCTTGGACAGTTGTCTGTACTTTGAAGATTTCCTTTCTGGCTTATCCCGAAGTAGAAGGATCCGGTAGTACTGTCTTCTGCAGCCTACAGGCTTTCCTCAGACTTGCATGGATATGGAAGTATTCAGTCTGCTCCTTTGGTATCATTCTCAACAGATACCCAAAGTGTCTTCTTGTACTTGTCGGCCTCTTGACTTGGCCTAGGTTGGTCACTTGACTTGGCCGAATGTCTTTTGATAGTGAAGTGACCGGACTTCTTCCGGTCTTGTGGATTGATCGGCTTTTTGAGCTTTGGCTTTTAGGCTTTGGCCGATCCTTCCTCTGTGCGGTCATGTACCGAATACTCTTGATCGGTTTGGTAGCTTGATCGGTTCGGTTTCTTCACTTGGTTTTCTTTTGTTCATCAGGTCCGGTTCCTTGTTCCTGCGTAGGAAGTTTGTTTAAGTTAGGTTTATTTGAACCGGTATGAATTTATCTAACAATTTCTCCCTTTTTGATTATTTTATTTAAAATTATCAAAATTATGTAAGAATGCAACCGTAGGCCGATTGTTTTGTTTGGCCGATTTTTGAAAAAGACTTAGAGAATTTTTCGAAAAATTTTAAGGGAGGGGTTTTAAAAAAAAAAATCTCTGGTTTTGGAAGAGTCTCTATAATTTATCTAACAATTTCTCCCTTTTTGATTATTTTATTTAAAATTATCAAAATTATATAAGAATGCAAAATAAGGCCGGTATTCAAAAATAACTTTATATATATTTATAGCGAACCGAAAAAGACAAAGCCTAAAAACTTAAGACAAATAAGAAAGGAAGGAGAGTCCCTATTCTGAGTCCGTGAATTCGTAGGCGCTCTTCTTTCTCTTTGGTGGTGCTGGCGGTTGCGGTTGAGAGGATTGTGGCCTTTTTGATCGAGACCGCAACTGTTCTACGACCTCTTCCTCGATTAGATCTTCTTGCTGCGAGGGGTCCGTTTCAGCTGGTTCAGAGATCGTGTTGAGCGTCTCGAGAATTCGAACTTTCTTACTAGCCGGCCGCTTTCTTTTCTTTGATGCCGAAGCCGAGGCTGCCGGTGCGGAGACGGAAGTTGCTGGTGCCGAAACGGAAGCGGCTTCCTTCTTCTTTTTCTCATTTTCCTTTGCAAATCCGTCCAGCCTTCGTGCTTCCCGTTCCAGTCGTGCGGCATCTTCCGCAGCCAGTCTGGCCACTTTCTCGGCATATCCTGGGAATAAGGCTACGCCTCTTCTTGCTCTTTCGGCCTCTATTTCATCTTCGGTCAGCTGAGGCGCGGTCAGCTGAGTCGCTTGCGGCGCTTCTTTGTCTCTGCCAACCTCGGCGTCCAGCCTTTCCTGGACTCTCTTAGCAACTAGAGCATCGGCCTCTATAGCCGCGGCATCCGCGGCTTCCTTAGCTTTCAGGATCTCGGCCATCTGTGCAGTAAGTGCCTTTACCTCGGCCTCGAGATCTTCGTTCTTCTTTTCCAGTGCCGAGACTCGTTCAATTGTTGGGTCGACCCGTTCGAAATCCTTCTTTAATTCCGAAGTGAGACCCTCCAGAGCTAAAATATGTTGAGCACAATTTGCTCGCTCACCGGCCTCTTCCCATAGTCCGGTGGTAAGTTGCTCCAGGCGCGATTGATGATGATCCACAACTTTCTTTGTTACATCGGCGAACTGCATGGCCGAGTCGAATGCGTTCTCGCATCTGTCCTTGAGCGGTTGAAGCTTGGAGACGTTGTGGTCAAGTATTCGGTCATCAATCTTCTCTGATATTGAAGTGTCAAACTGCCGGAGTCGGTCCTCAATCCGCTTCGAAACAACCACTTCAAATTTTTGAAATAGATCATCCATCCATTCCTTAGAAGGAACAAAGACGGTGGCTGCCGGTGGAGGAGTGGGAGCGGACTGCTCGGTCTGATTAGGGTCGGCTCTCTCAACATCGGAGTCTAGGATCTCAACAACCTCAGTAGGTGTTTCTAATGTGACCGCATCCACCAAGTTTAGTGCCGCATTTTCCAGGATCGGTACCTCGACATCCTCTAAAGATTCTACCATAACAGTTCCTGGAGTCGGTACCTCGATTGTTCTTGGAGTCGATATCTCAACGGTTCTTGGAGTCGATGCCTCTTCATCTTCTGGCATCGGAGTCTCGATGTCCCTCGGTGTCGCGGTATCTTCTCTCGAAGTTGATGCCCAGTCCATTTGAAAGTCTTCGACGACCGGAGCAGTATACACCGGAACTTGTTTCTGAGCGCAAATTGCTTCTAACCGCGCTATCTCTTGGTGTAACTCCAATTTGCCTTTTTCGAGCTTTTCTAATACTAGCGGTGCTACGGTAGACACCGATCCCTCTTCGGCATATTCTTCTTTAATCTTTCTGATACGCCTTCTTATCTGTCGAAGATGGCTTCTCGGTATCAGCAGGCCAGTTCGGCATTGTACCTCATGAATGGTATTGGATTTTGTGAGGCTTAAGATATGGTCCTCCACTTCCTCCAATCTGTTGATGCACTTTACCGAATCGTAATCCTGTAGGATATCTTTATATTTAGAGTTGAACCGGTAATCGTGCCATTCCAAGTACAAACTGATAACGTCCACGTTTCTTTTGATAATGCCCTGAAAGATATTCTGGGCTAGTCTTTCGGCCTCGGCCTCATCGGCTTCTTCCCTGCTGAGGCCCTCATCATCGGCTCCCTCATGATTCCCTTCCCCACCCTCGGTGGTCTCAGGATTGAAGCTTTGTTCGGCATCGGTCGGAGTCCGAGCCGAGAGATCGTCCTCATGATCCGTTCTATACTCGGTTCCTTCTGTTTCGGCTTCCTCATCAGCCCACTCCTCATCCTCTGTTTGTTGAGGTGGTTCTTCGAAGATTACCTTTTCCTTCCTCTTTCCTCCGGTGTTTTCTTTTGCCGGGGTCTTTTTCTTTGCGGCTTTCTTCTTTGTTTGCGGGCCACCTGAGGAGCTAGAGGCCGACGGCTTTCGTGGAAGAAATTGCTTTGATCGGATGATGCTACGTTTTATTATCCCAACACCGGGACCAACGTTGATCTTCAGATGTAAGAATATCTTGCCGAGTTGTACGGCGTATCCCCAAGACCTGTCCGAATCCGGTCTTACCATTCCCATAAGGTTGCTGAACACCGCCCTTGCCCAGTTGATCTCCGTTCCATCCATCAGACGAAAAATCATCTTTATTTTGTCCCTGGTTAGATTACTGAAGTTTCCTCCCCTTGCCAGGATCGCCCTGGCAAAGACGTCACATGCCGGAATAAGCTCCGGTCTCAGCGTCTGTTTCTTTCCGGATGTGGTAAGCGGTTCGTTGGTTGCCGATAGAAGTTGGCAGGCTGTTCTATATGTATCCTCGTCCATCTCTGCCATAGCATCCATGCCGGTAGTTGGGAGACGCAAACTCTCGGCCACTACTGCCTCGGTAATCTCTACTTGAGAACCGCACACCGTTGCGAGGATCCTGTCGTAGGAGACGGTTGCGGTTTTGAAGAACTCTTCTACCGCTTCCTTGTATATTATGTGAGGACCGTTAAGTAGATATTCCAAACCGGTCTCGATCAGCCGGTTAGCTACTTCTTTTGCCTCGGTCGTTCCATATTGCCGAATCTCCTCAAAATCTACTTGAGAATATAATTTGAACAATGCCGCATCACGACGACCCATGTTTTGAGGATTCTGAAAATGAAAGAAATCGGCTTCGAAGGATTTTAGAAGTGTAGAGAGAGAAAGTGAATTTGTGAGAATGAAGAGAAATATGACGAAGGCCTCCTTTTATAGGCGCGGTTTGGAAGCCAAACCGTCCCATCATGAATAGGCGGGAAAATTTCCCTCCAAAATGAAAGGACGTGGTTTCGTACGAAACAGTGTGCGGTGTCTTTGGGCGGGAGATTTTCCCTCCAAAGTTCTTTGCTTATGTCATCGGTCACGCAATCATTTCTTTGAGACCGAATGGCATATCGGTTTCTAATAGTGTTTCAGATTTTCGATTGATCGGTGTTTAACAGTTTTAAGCATATTTTATGAAACCGGATACGAACGATGTGAAGCCGGTTATGTTAGATAGATGCAAAGAGTAAAGAGAAGCGATCAAAACTGAAACAGTATTTTATTAGGATGGAAACCGATAGGATCGAAAGGAAGACATTTAAATAAAGGTGTTTAATCAGTAAACACCATTTTGGAGTACTTTTCCACCACGGCATCTCTATCGAGAATATTTGAGGGGGATGCCGGTGTGCCCGGTCCAAAATCTGGCCGGTACTTGAGAATCAGCCTGCTGATGTGGGGTGCAAAGCCGAGACCCTTCTTGGTCCGCACTATTTTCCTCAAAGTTTGAAAGAGGACCGCTGCCCAATTGATGGGCGTGCGGTTGTAGATGTGGGTCATCATATTATAGGTATTCTTTGAGAACCGCTGATTTACAGATTGGCACAGAATGGACCGAGTGACAATCTCAAGGAGTAGCTGAGTGCTTCGACCGAGGCGGGTTTTTAACCCATAGGTGTCCACCGTCTCGAAGGTTCCTAAGCAGCGGTACACGTAGTAGTATTCATCAGTGCCCTCTAAGGCCGGAAAATCAGAAAACCCTTCTTTGGGCAGATTGAAGAGGGAGGCAAATTCGGCTTCATCAAGCCGGAAGGTATGATTCCTGACAGTGGTTACAATGCGGTCTCCCCAGTTGACTGCATTTCTGAAAAATTCCTTGACGTCCTCAGTAAGTATGGGACCGGATTCGCCAAGGAAGGCTTGAAGACCGGTGACAATGAGACTTTCAAACATGTGTTTCTTTGGGTGGTCGTAGTCCCATTCGGCCAAGCAGGAGCCGAAATCCACGCTTAGAAAATTTCCCAGAGTGCGACTCGGCATGATTGTGTTATAGAGAGAGAGGGATTCAAGAGATGAATACAAGTGTTTTTCACTTTTGGATGTGATAAGATGAGGAGAGATTAGCTCTTTATATAGAGTTGGTTTTGGAGGGAAAATCTGTGCATTGATTTTCAGTTTTGTCCTATTAAGGAAGAGAATCTTTTCCCTTTTAATGATACATGGGGAAGGAGCAAATCGCAGAACCCAAGGTAAGTATTGGTTGTAAAGTAACTGATTTGGTTGGATATTAAATATTCAGGTGGTTGGGGGTTAGCTCATTTAATTAGATTGTCTCATTAAGTGCATTTATCACATAAACAGCATTGATTAGATAGAAACCGAAAGTGGTGGAGATAAAGCCGAAATATGTTATACATAAATGAAAGAGACTGAAAGTTGTAGAGATAACGCAGAAATATGAAAAACATAGATAGAACCGAAATAGATAAAGCCGATATGATCGAATTCGAGTTGAGCAATAATGCATCCGGTGCGTGAAGCAAAATGACCGGATGCAAGAAGGAGTGACTTAACGGTTCCTCCTCTCTTCAACCCGATCATAGAACGAGTCGATGGTTTCCTTAGTGAACACTTGGCTGCGGTCCAAACCTTCGCCTGGACAGGTTGGGACCCCGAGCTCTTCAAACAGCCGGCTGATCTGGGGGATGAACGCCACCGACCTGGTACCGATTATCCAGATCAAGGTATCGAATATCACTCTGGACCAGTTGACCGGCGTCCTTGTTATGATGGCCGCCATCATATTGAACGTTACCGTGCAATATGTGTAGGTTACATCTTTTCCGAGGATGCTCTTCCCAATTATGTCATTGAGGAGCTGGTATTCAGCCCTCAAGGGATATTTGGAGCCATGATCATCGACGGGCTCATCTGAGCAAGAGAGAGAGAGAGAGACTTCAGCCTTGGTGTCGGCTGGAGGATGGAGGTCCGTGAGCCCTTGTTTGGGCAGATTGAAGCACCGAGCAAAGTCTTGCTCGGTGAAGTCAAATAGGGCACCCCCCACTTTTGATTGAATGTGGGTGTTGAAGTAGGGTGTCCCACGGTACACCCTGGCATTGTTGAAAAATTCAATGACTGACTGAGGATAGATGAGTTGATTATCATCCAGGAAGTGCTGGAGGCCGGTATCCTCCAGTTGCTTGATCATTCGGTATAGATCATAGTGATCTGTACTGGTGCATGATTCGAAGTTCACTTGTAAGATGTTTGTAAAGATAGACATTTTGCCTTAGAGGAAGAAGGGGTGTTGTGCCTTAGTGATAGAGAGGGTGTTTTTGTCTTGTGAGTGTTTGAGTGAGAGAGTGCTCTCTTTAAATACTAGTTTAGGGGCTACCCTAATATCCAGGCATTAAATGGAATGACATGTATTAACTGCAGGATAAAAGGTTTTTCACCAAAATGAGTATGTTTGCAGTCTAGGTGTCGGTCATAGGCCTGAACCATGAAAGATATCAAAAGATCTTCACGTCTTTTTAGGCGCGACCAGTTTTCTTTGAAAATGCAACATTTCAGAACAGATATCTATAAACATTGGTAGTTGTTCCACATCTGTGAAATTCAAATAATCTGGGATGACCTGCTTCCGAACCGGTCAGTCATCAGTTGTTCATTCCGATGCGGTTAGTTGGTGTTTCCACCAAGTAGCCGGTCGGTTTACTCTGTCTGATGGGCTGGGCGGTTCTTCCATAGGCATCTTGAGAATTCAAAGATCAGCAGCTTAAGAAGAACTACCTGTTTTATCTGTCGAAGCCGGTTTTCCTTTTAAGTATCCTTAGGAAGGATCTGACTGATGTCGGTTAAACCGAGAGTAAGTCTAAATTGAGAGAACTTAGCTTCCTGTAGAGGCTTTGTGAAGATATCGGCTACTTGTTGATCGGTGGGTACGTATTCCAGCCGGATATGCTTCAGCGTGACATGCTCTCGAATGAAATGATGCCTTATGTCGATTTGCTTGGTTCTGGAATGGAGAACCGGGTTGTATGTAATCGCAATGGCACTTGTGTTGTCACAGAAAATTGGGGACTCTTCGGCTGTGATGCCGAAATCCTTCAGTTGCTGTTGGATCCAGAGAAGTTGGGAACAGCAACTTCCGGCCGCCAAGTATTCAGCTTCTGCGGTTGATGTAGCCACGGATGTCTGCTTCTTGCTATGCCATGATACCAGTCGGTCACCAAGGAACTGACATGTTCCGCTGGTACTCTTTCTGTCAATCTTACAGCCTGCATAGTCTGCGTCTGAGTAGCTCGTTAGATTGAATGATGAGTCCTTTGGGTACCACAGACCGACATCAGGTGTGCCCTTTAGATACTTCAGTATCCTCTTTGCGGCTGTGTAATGGGATTGCTTTGGATTTGCTTGAAATCTCCCACATACACCAACTGCAAACAGGATGTCCGGTCTGCTTGCTGTTAGATATAGCAGGGAACCGATCATCCCCCGGTATGCAATCTGATCAACTGATTGCCCTTCATCATCTCTGTCCAATTTAATGGATGAACTCATTGGAGTGGCCGCCGAGGAGCAGGTGTCCATACCGAATTTCTTTAGAAGCTCCTTGGTATATTTCGGTTGACTGATGAATGTTCCTTCCTTGAGTTGCTTAACCTGAAGGCCTAGGAAGAAACTTAATTCTCCCATCATACTCATTTCAAACTTGTCAGTCATCATTTTTGAAAACTTGTCACAAAGCTTGGGGTCAGTGGAACCGAAAATAATGTCATCTACATAGATTTGAACAAGTAGGATATGTTCCTTCTTTTCAAATTTGAACAAGGTCTTATCCACTGAACCGATGGTGAAATCATGCTCTACTAGGAATGCGGTTAGTGTATCATACCAGGCTCTTGGTGCTTGCTTTAGACCGTATAAAGCTTTGTTTAGTCGGTATACATGGTTTGGAAGTGCAGCGTTCTTGAAGCCGGGTGGCTGTTCAACATACACTTCCTCTCGTATATCACCGTTCAAGAATGCACTTTTAACATCCATTTGAAAAACTTTGAAATTTTTGAAAGCAGCAAATGCAAGAAAAATCCTAATGGCTTCAATCCTGGCTACAGGAGCAAATGACTCTTCAAAGTCAATGCCTTCTTCCTGTTTGTAGCCTTGAGCCACTAATCTGGCTTTGTTCCTCGTGACCAAACCGTCCTCATTGAGTTTGTTTCTGAATACCCATCTGGTTCCTATGACCGATTTATCTTTCGGTCTGGGAACTAAGTACCAGACCTTACTACTCTCAAACTGGTTTAGTTCTTCTTGCATTCCCAAGATCCAGTCCGGATCTGACAGTGCTTCATCTATTCTTTTCGGTTCAATCTGGGATATAAAAGCAGAGTTAAAATATCCTTCCAGAAGTT